>NC_086345.1:5359510-5659510 GCF_032445375.1 Bacillus rossius redtenbacheri
AGAGCGGGCGCCACGCTAGAATAGAGTACATTATCTCCCAACCAATCTCGTTCCACGAATCTGTCACAACAGCGCGTGTATTTGCATCCAAATAATTAATATAAATAAAAATAATAAAAGGACTGGAGTGACATTATAAATGAGTTTGGTGAATTGTGAATTTACATAAATACTCAGTATTCGTAATTATTATAAATACATGCATAAAATTAATTGTTTAATTTAGTAAAATAATCCTGATGAATTTTAATTAATAATGAAAATAAATTAATATACTGAATGTTTATTCTAATTTAGAAATATAATATTTTTAATTATTTACTAATAATGTAATAATTTATAATGCATGTAAATTAAACATATGGAAATATACTCACTTTTCTAAATACACAAGAAAAATACAGTTGAAAAAGTTTATGGACACAAATCGTATCACTAATATTAACAACAAACAAATGTTTTTAATGATACGGGTTAGTATTCAGTAATCAGTAACTAAAGTATAAGATTTTAAAAGCACATATATAATTATTATTTGTATGTAGCCTTTTTTCTCATCACGTGAAAATTTCGTTGCATGGTGCGCGAGCCATCTTAACAATTAACTCTCATCTTTTTTATAAAGCGCCTTAATAAGTATAACTTAAAAAATTGATGATAAATATATTTTTTTAAATGACTGAAATATAAAGTTTAAAAACTAGCCTTGGATTTTCAGGTATTGTTTTCTTTTATGCGCTCTTGTTTGTTGCTAAATATCACTGATGAACGCGCGAACTGCGCCTGATATACCTTCGAGGATCGATATTTCTAGAATTTAGTATCTACAATTTCCGGTTCCAAACCATTCCATAAAATTCAGATTCATTTTATTTCAAACAATGGGAAAATTTCCCGAGAATTTCACCTTACATATCTTCGAAGATCGAAATTCCTGGAATGTAGCATCGACAATATCCAGTTCCATAACATTTTACAACATTCGGATTTCCGCGAGTATTGCGAAATATTGTACAACTTTAGACAAAATTTTTGAACATTTGGGATTTATTTTTTTTTTAGAAAATTTTAGGAAATTCGAGAAGTTTCTCGACAGTTCCAAAACTGCCTAGAATATTCAGTCATAATCTTACACCTTTTCCACCCACGGTACACTTAGATACTCAGTGAAACTATTGTAAAAAAAAATCCTAAATCATTTTCGGGCTTCTCTTGAGAAACCAATGTGTTAAAAAGAGTATTTTACCACAAACACACTCCCACCCACGCACAGATACTTCTACCAAACTCATTATCAATGGGAGACCAAAAGGGCTATCTACCACCATAACCGCGAGTGAAGGAAGTGGATAGTTGACTTTTAAAAGAATGTATGTTCAATTACGGGCATGTCAACGATGATAATCTACGCCTAAAATAACCACTTTCGTAGTTACAGGCAACTGGATCTCCGTATAAACTACGTTGGCTTGTGACTTCCGAGTTTCTGCGTTACACTTGTCAAGAAGACAGGCAGGAACGAGAGAGGTAAGTGAGTGTGTTTGATGTGTAGCCTACTTGAGTTTTGACATTTCTTAAGTACACCAAAAAGAGTCTTACGAGTTTATTCAGACGAGTCAATTTACGAAGCTCTCTGTATAACAACACGGGGAGCTGAATTGTTGCCCCTTAGATGGGCAGCCCTTCAGGATTTTTCTGACAGTGGTTAGTTTAGGTTAGGTTAGGTTAGGTTAGGTTAGGTTAGGTTAGGTTAGGTTAGGTTAGGTTAGGTTAGGTTAGGTTAGGTTAGGTTAAGTTAGGTTAGATAAGGTTAGGTTAGGTTAGATAAGGTTAGGTTAGGTCAGTTTACAAACTAACCACTGTCAGAAAAATCCTTATGGGCTGCCCTTCCAAGGGGCAAAAATTCAGACAACCTTTCAAAAACACCACTGTCAGAAAAATCCTGATGGGCTGCCCTTCCAAGGCGCAAAAATTCAGACAACCTTTCAAAAACACCACTGTCAGAAAAATCCTGATGGGCTGCCCTTCCAAGGGACAACAATTCAGGATTATAAAATTACGAAAATAGACACATTTTAAGATACTGGAAGGGCTGCCCTTCCAGTCGCTTTACAAACTAACCACTGTCAGAAAAATCCTGAAGGGCTGCCCTTCCTAGGGGCAGCATTTCAGTCGCCCCAACAACACAATAGCAGTAGTGACAACACTTCACCTAAGTCAGTTTCGAGTTCTCACTCTTCACCAGTGTCTACGTGGTCTTAAAAATCGTAAAAAAAAATCATTCGGTTAAAAAGGTAGTATCCTCAATGATTATACATCTATATATCGTGTTTTTGCTCATGATTTTTAATAAATCCTTAATATAACTATGAATAATAGTATCTAAATGAGTCAAGGAATGCAATATGTTTAATAGTTTCCAAAAACAGGAAGGGCAATATTTTTTCCAATTCTTGTGTGAATAAACAGCATTTTGTTTTCCAAAATACCTCTGAATTTAAATTTAAGGTGTGTGTAGAGCATCTGTGATCCGCTGAGATACGCTTTAGAGCCGCTGTGATCAGTGTGTAGAGCCACTGTGATCCGCGTTTTGGCCGCTGGATCCACGTGTAGAGCCACTGTGATCCACGCGTAGAGCCGCTGTAACCCGCGAGTATAATCGCTGTGAAATGCTTTAGAGCCGCTGTGATCGGCGTGTATAGCAGCTGTATACTGCTATACTCCTTGTGCCCTTGCAACAGCAGTGCCTGTATGATGTAAAATGCATGCTTATCCTTATTTGTTTATTTACGATTCTGCCGCCGGCATTGGATTCGTTCACGCCCGAAGATGACCGTTTATTTTACCTGCGGCGGGGAGGCGTTGCAAGTCGACCACCGCCGCTCCGCTCCAGACATAACCAGCTGGTGTGGCCGGGCATGATCGCAACAAACAGCTGCGATGGACTAATTCTGAGACGCCGGCGACCCGTGATCAGACTCCCGTTGCAACCGCATGCTTCGTTAATGCACATGCACATGTTTGACGGACACATCATCTTCAGCTCGGATTTAACATTCGTTCGGAAACATCACTGGTGTGAACACATCTGAAATATTTCACTCAAAACCTTTTAAAAAAAATACACGAAAAAATGTGAGCATTCCCTTATGCAGTCAGTCAGTCAGTCAGTCAGTCTGTCTGTCTGTCTGTATGTGATACCCCATGTGGCAAAAACATCCTCCGATTGTACAGGCAGATTATTCCGATCTTACGGCCGGCATTCTCACGTTCCCCTCCCACATATGCGCCCTAATAGGATAGAAGGGGAGTGACATTCCAGTTTTAGATTAATACCAGAGCTTATTTAAAACAGAACTGTTAGGGATCGCTCCCTTTTGTTTGATCGGGAAGGTGTTAGAGCTTCGGCAATGACCAGCGGCTGGGGCCACCAATCCAGCATAGTTACCGCCTCAGCCCCTCTACCACACTCAGCTGACCAGACAGATGGTACAGGCAATTCGAGACGACCGCCACTCATGAAGCTGGCCTCCAGGGTATTTCTCTAACCGAGTCGGACGTAACGTGCCTCAGGCAATACCGCAGCATTGGCAGAGTCCCAACCCAAGGAGTAGGCTATGGAAGTAGAGAGATTCAGGTTGAACCTCCTTGCTTATTTTTTCCCTCGGATAACCGCCACTATGTAGTGTAATAATACAAACAACCAGCGTGAAATAAACCTTACAATAATAAACTTGAAATACGTATTTATATTAATGCATAATGTTGAATTATAATTTTAAAATCGTTTTATAATTTTTTTAATTTATCAAATGTATGTACTAAAATTAAATCCACAGTAACTGTTTAGAAAGGCTTGTTTTTTGTTGTTTTTTTTTTGCCCCGATACCACAGGATCTAGGGCGTAATATAGTATAGTATATAAGACTCTTTAATATATTGCAGTTTGTAAGAAATATTTTTTTGATTTCCGCCCCTCCCTCAATACTTTTTTTTTTGTTTTCATAATAGAATCGTTCGTAGAAGAACTTAGGTTATAACCTATCCATCAAAGTAGTAAGTTATTCTCAAGTTCAGCAAATACACATAACCTAAAAACCCCATGTTTACTTTTAGATGGGCATATATTTCTTTCAAAATATTTCACGTCGTTTCTCGACTTCAAATTTTCACAATGCAGCACTTAAACTTTATCCATATCAAAAAGTTTAAATAACTCAAAGTGACAACAAACAACAAACAATTCGTTTCAAATTCAAACTATGTAACAGTTTGAATTTTTAAACGAACAGTGACCCCAACCCAAAGTCATTAATTCGACTCCTACATTCAAAACGTCAAAGAAATTAGTTTTTTTTAGCATGAATGATTTCAAACAAGATATAGTAGATTTCGAAAATAAAATCATATTTCTTCATCAAAGTCAAATTATCCAACATTAAATTATTTAGTTTAATATAGATTTCTCACGTTGGCACAAGCCTTCTCCACAGTCTTCAATGAGGCCAGAGTAAGTCCTATCTTGTGACGACCCAGTACTCAGTGTTGGGCTACAGGGACAGGTGCGAGCTGGAGTATCCTGTCGGGGAAGCCTTCATTTCACAGACGAGAGAGCCACACCCGAATTTACCCGAAGTTCATGCTCGCTTTTTTTTTTCCGTACCACAACAGGTGTATTTATTTGGGGGAAACCGTTCACATGTTTTCACAGTATCTTTAATGTAGCTATCCTAACCAAATCAACCGTCCACAATGTTTTAAAGTATTTATAATGTAGCTAACCTAACCTAATTGACCATTAGTTATCATGAGTTGTATATTTATTTACAATGAACCAAAAAAAAACGAAGATGCACGTTCGGGCGTTTGGCTCTCTCGTCTGTGAAAAGAAGGCTTCCCATCCTGTCGTGGGCAACCCATGGAGGCCTGGAGGTCGGCCCCTGCCCCAGAGCCCCGAAGAAGCACCGTTCGGGGCACAAGGGCGGTAAAGGCCGGGGGCTAGGACATGTGAGGGAACAGCCAGCTCCCAAAGCCCCAGTCACACCCAACCCTCCCTCCGGGAATTACAAGAAAGCTGCGCCCGAGAAAAAACCAAGAGGCAAGCCAGATGCAGGTTGAGTCACCACCAAGCAGTGCTGCCAACTGCTGCACCGCAGGCAAGTCCTGCGGAGAAGCCGGCAGTGGGCCCGAATAATTCTCTGAAGCTCGAGGACCAATAGAATGCCTTCTCCCAACACCCCGACCTGGCACACACACTGTAATCCAATGTGCCACTTAATGGCCATTTGGTGTGATCCGTCCAAGTCACTAGAGGACTTTGCGACAACCATAGCCGCACGCCCTTAACTTGGGTTCTGTCACTAATCTTACCGCCGTTGACAGTAGATTAAGTACCATCCTTTACTGGAATGCACGAGGTACCAGATATAAAATAATCGAATTTATCGACAATTCAAATATCTATAAAAATTAAAGTTGCGCCGGTAAATTAAACTCATTAGATTCCAGTCGATCGCCTCGCGATCTCAAAGTACAATGTTTATAGGCGTGACCGCGATACTAGAAGAGGCGGGGTTGCCTTGGTGGTACACAGAAGCATAACACGAACAGAATATAAGATACCAGAAATTAACAGAGTAGAAGCGGTCGGTATGACTATTACACTAAATAATCAGCCAATAGTGTTAATCTAAATGTATGCAAGCACCGCCGGGCAGGTCACTGATGGAAAAAGCACTGGACGTCTTATACGGCTCGGCTCCATCATTTTTGGCAGTTGGCGATATTAATGCCAAACACACATACTGGAACTGTCGGAGCAACACAGACAATGGCACGCTGTTGCAAAGACACGAGTCTAGAAAAATTTATCTAATTTATGCTCCTCCAAACCACCTCACGACAGTGGAACAATAAGGTCCAATCATGATGTATAAGATGTTGTGTTAAATAAGAGTTCAAACGGGCTTCGAGCCCAGAGTGATACATGAAATGTCGTCTGATCACCTCCCAGTCCACTTGTTATTCGATAACGCGGACACATCACCAATCCGCCGAGAAAAGTAAAGGACTATAAAAGAGATGACTGGTGAGTTTGCCTACAGCCGATGCTGCGAACTTCAGAAACAAAAGAGATTATAGAATCTGCAGTACCTGAACTTGCAGTAAAAATTAAAAACCCAATAAACCTGTGCATCCCGGAAAAATAAGTTATGTTTAAGCAGTATGAACTGCCGGCGCATATAAGGGATTTAATTTCTCAGAAAAATACTAGGCGCAAACAGCGGTACATTAAAACGCGCATTAATGAAGTACAAAATATAATTTCCAATTAAATAATTCGATGGAGGAGCAGGCAATGGGAAGCAAAACTTTTCCAGCTTAGGATGTAATATGGCAGCACTTGGAGTATGACAAAGCGGTTTCTCCATCAGATAAAATACATCCACAGCAAACCCATATCGGCCTTTCTTTTAAACCGACAGAAAAGGCACAAGCCTTCGCAAACACTCTCGAATTAGCCTTTCAACCTAATCTCAAACCCGGAGATCGGCAATTTGATGACGGAATATATAGCGACCTTAGAATTAAACTTTATCAGTCTTTAACTTCAGAACTTTACTTAACTTAAGTCGCAGGACGTGAAACAGGCTATCAAACGTATGAAACCACGTAAGGCACCGGGAAACGATGGCATTTAAGGAGTAGTTCTCAAGAAACTGCCTAACGAAATTTTAGAATACCTAGCGGGATTAATAAGTGTCGTGTTTTAATTACAGTGATTTCCATCGCAGTGGAAAGAAGCGAATGCGATAGTTTTCCTTAAACCGGGAAAAGACAATACTCTGCCCCAAAATTATAGACCCATTAGCTTCTTGCTAAGTACGGTGTCGAAAGTAGCAGAGTACATAATTCTGCAGCGACTAAATACTCACATCAAAGAAAATAATATACTCCCAACAGAACAATTTCGTTTTCGCAGTCCGCATTCAACAACGGATTAACTTATACGTATGACCCAACAGATAATAACTGCTTTTGCCCAGAAAAGCTATAATCTTGCAGTGTTTTTGTACATAGAAAAAAAAAACTTTGATAAGAGTATTTCATAAATGCTTAATTCATAAATTATACCAAATTGGCTTCCCCGACTGTTATGTTAAATTAATGGCCTCGTATGTAGACAATCGATCGTTTAGGGTCACGACAGAAACAGAAGAGGCACAGTCTGATTTAAAAATAATTGCAGCAGGAGTCCCTCAAGACAGCATTTTTAGTGCCGGTTCTATTCAATATTCATATCCATGATGTGCCTGAACCCGCACACCCATCAGTCCAGTTCGGCTGCTACGCGGACTACACGGTATCGTTTAGCAGATCTTGTATTTTAGAACTCGCAGCAGACTGCAAACCGCTGGAACACAGGACTGAAAGAGGGGTAGTTACGTATTAACGCCACCGCAGCAGAAGTTGCGCTGATGCGCCAATAGATGTTTTTGACTATCTGTAAAATACTTTTAATGGTTTCTTAGGAATCACATCATAGCGTAGCAACTGAATACTTCCGAAGTTCACCGAAGGTTACCGAACTCAGCAGCACATATTACTGGATAAGTACGCGCGTGAAAGATGTCGATGTTGTCTTTCATCTTTCATATACTTATGTGAAGGAGAAATTAAAGAATAACAAAGCCATATTAGAAAAACTTAAAAGCGTGGACGGTTTATTAGGTTAGTAGGTATATAGCTACATTAGAAATACTCTGAAATAGTGGGAACGGGTGGTTAGGTCAGGATAGCTATATCGGAAATTGGTAATTCCTAAGCAACTATTAAAAAAATATTTGAAAATATTTTTAATGTAGCTATACTAACCTAACTAACTGTCCACAAGGTTTTACAGTGTTTAAGTGTAGATCGGCGGCACTTAAAAACCGCCAAATCTGTAGCTGCGGTGGCGTTAATACGTATGTACCGAAAAAGGTAACGAGTGTTCTAACTAATCAAGTTCGGCACGTCTCTGGTGTCAGCGCGCAAAAAAAGAAAAAAAAATTCGTTATCTGTAAAGTCGGTTTACGGACGATAGTTACAACGTCATAACAAAACATTGAAATGATTCCATACTTTTATGAATAAAATTGAACCATTTTTATTGAATTATCACTATTTCGTATGGATACAAAGAAGGAGTGAAATGAAATCTACAATTTATTTGATAAATTTACTTCTATTTGAACTCATTAATTCAAATATGTTTATTACTTTAACGAAGAGATTATTTTAACTATAACTTTTATACATGTTTGCTATTTAACTTCTTCCAATCTGTGTTATTCTGTTAAGGATAGGACGATGATAGGAAAAGTAGGAAACGAATGGGAGTGTTTCAAGTTTAATGTGCCTCAAAAAAGTCAAATCGATAGTTGTTCCAATCGAGTGGAAGAGAGATAGATGCGGCGCAAGCGTACAATGAGCGTAACGGGACACAGCGTAACGGGATAGTGTGCGTAACGGGACACTTTTTCG
Organism: Bacillus rossius redtenbacheri; assembly: GCF_032445375.1. Lineage (NCBI taxonomy): Eukaryota > Metazoa > Arthropoda > Insecta > Phasmatodea > Bacillidae > Bacillus > Bacillus rossius. The sequence goes on from NC_086345.1 coordinate 5,368,037, forward strand.
TGCGTGCAGCAGGCGTTTATCGATTTAACAGACGTCTCGTCAAAAAAATCGCGGACGCAAACACACTTTCCGAACAACAAGCTTTTATATATTTTCATCGCGTCGCAGGCACGACGATATCGCAATGAGCGTCGGCATTTTGTTTTCGAAATTTGGTTAAGACTAATGCACTGGTGATGCTTTTATTAATAGTGTACTTTTACAAGATAATGTTTCCTATATTTATCTGTCAAATATTTGTAATTTAATCTCGCACGGTGGTTTCCGGGTAAACGTTAAATTTAAATGAAACATGAATATTTCGATTTTTAAAAACCTGTAAACATTTATGACTGTCGTTATGTGTGGCGTGTGTGCGATGGCAAGAAGTATTTGTTAAATTATAGTTCATTTTTGTTCGTAGTTCAGGCAACGACAGTAAGTTCACACTGGTCGCATCCCGTCGCGCTACTGCCAAGTGCGACTTCAACAACGCCCGCCCCTTGCGAGCCGGCAGCCCGCATGACGCCCGCATTGCGCCTCGGGCGACTGCAGCGCGCAACAAGGGCCCAACGCCTCAGTCGCTGGCTCAACGAGGGGAAGCCTACTTTTCACAGACAAGAGAGACAAACGCCCGATCGTGCATCTTCAGTTTTCTTTTTGGTTCATTGTAAAAGGTTAGGTTAACTACATTATAAATACTTTAAAACATTGTGGACGGTTGATTTGGTTAGGACAGCTACATTAAAGATACTGTGAAATCATGTAAACGGTTTCCTAGCGCTGGATAGCTACATATTAAAAAGTTATTTGCTAAGCAACCATAAAATTATTTTACATTATTTTTAATGTAGTTGTACTTACCTAATATAACCAACCATCCACAATGTTTTAAAGTATTTATAATGTAGCTAACCTATCCTAATCGACCGCAAAATTTAATGCCACACCGGTTTATACAATGAGATAGAACGGGGGGAAAAAAGCGAGCATGAACTTAGGGGAATTTCGGGTGTGGCTCTCTCGTCTGTGAATTGAAGGCTTCCCCTAAACGAGGGGCGAGATGACATGGCTGAGGGGCGAGATGACATGGCTGAGGGGCGAGATGACATGGCTGAGGGGCGAGATGACATGGCTGAGGGGCGAGATGACATGGCTGAGGGGCGAGATGACATGGCTGAGGGGCGAGATGACATGGCTGAGGGGCGAGATGACATGGCTGAGGGGCGAGATGACATGGCTGAGGGGCGAGATGACATGGCTGAGGGGCGAGATGACATGGCTCACGCGCTCGCAACATGTTCGAGATACCTTCAATAAGTGCCCTATTGTTCTTAACATCACTTATACCTTCAATTACAAGAAACAATACCACTATTATTTTTAGCAATAAATACCTACTTCAAACTATTCGTCGATGATTCAAATACCAATTAAACTACAGCTACGACAAGCAAGTTACCATAAAAGTAGACCGATCTTCAACTGTCCACGCAAACTTAGCGGCGCGGCGTCTCAAGGCCTCTCAAAGACACCATATTGGTTTGCACAATTTTGATACCATAACATTTTTTTTTTACTGAAACTATTTTTACTGAAAATTCACCAACATTTCTAGTTCTTAGGAAGAATAATTTCGCAAAAAAAAAACTCAAAAATCGGAAAAATGAACATTTTCCTATTTCGAGGGAAAATTTTCCCGTTTTAGTCCTCAAAAATGCCAACGGCTTGAAAAGTACCCATCTGCAAGCCACCATAAGATACTGGCCTTGACAATTAGGATGCCATGGCCGACATTTTGAATTTTTACTTAACCATTGCAATTTTGAAGGTCAAGGTCAATGCCATCCAAGATGACCGCCATTACGTCATAATCCAAGATGGCTGCCGACACCTCAATACCTCACCTTAAACCCTGCCGCCGGACATACATTTATATGCTACTCTTAAGATGATTAATTAACATTTCCTGGAGGAATTTTAAACCAAACCAAACAGTAGCCACCAACATTGCCTTTAAACCCAAAAATGTTCAGTTATTCATTTCAATTTGTTCTCCTTATCCATTCTGTACAATATTTATTGTTTGGTTCAAGTCTGGCCACTCAAAAAGTCTACACGTTTTACCTTGTTTAAGGTAAATATCAAATAACGTAACGGGACACATCCCCATAAGTGAGAGGAATAGAAACCGAAATATGCAATCTTGGTTTAAACAATTTTTAGGCCATAACTTTCTGTTCTTTGATTATCACAATTTATCTTCCATAAATAATTGTATATAATATAATGGAATGCCTAAATTTAATCGCAACTGGCTCTACAAAAGGTTTACCTTGTGAAGTAATTGGCTTTTGGAATTGTATTATTTTTTTTTGAATCGCTACAACTATAACTATGTTTTAATCTGTTTAAAATAAATGAATGTATGGTCTTTGCCTGCAATTCTCGTAACGGCCGCAACCTGAAAAATCCATAAATATTATTCTAGAAATTCAAGGGATACCTACATTTTAAGATTAATAAAATAATTTATATAATATAAATTTAATAAAAATCTTATATTATATATAATCTTATATTATGAAGCCATGTCCGCCATAAACAAACCGTAATTATTATCAAAAAATTCAGAAAATTTTTAAAAATTAATAAAAAAATCTAAGTACATTTTTAAACAAATGCACTAATGTCAAGGTGTATATATCGACAGCCAGTATGACGTCACATTGACCATCTTGTTTTCGTCTGCTGGAGGCTGCTATCTTGTTTTCATCTGCTAGAGTGTGCTCCCGCCTTGTTAGTTTAGTTTTCGCCCGCTAGACTGCAGTAATCATTTATTTCTGTGGCGCCCGCCATCTTACATTTTGGCGTCACCTTGGAAATTCGTAATTATTTAGCTAGAAATTCAGGAAAAAATCCAAAACTCACAAAAAAAATAGCCATTAATTAATTAATTGATTCGATCGATTACAGTGCTTGGTTCGATCCTCGCTCGATCAAGAGAGAGAAAAAAAAGGTAATTTTAGGTGAAAAATATTTATTCAATTATATATGCTGAAAAATCCTAAAAGCAGCTTAGGTTCCTAGTCTGACGTTCTCCAGTAGCCCGATGATGACACATCGTTCGCCATCTTGGAAATTCGTAATAATTACCTAACCTAGAAATGCAGTACAAATTCAAAAACCAATCGAAAAAGTACCCATTAAAGTAATGATCTACTCAATTGATTCCAGTCCTTGGCTCGATTCTCTGTCAGCGATAAAAATAACTAAAGCTTAAAATATTTTTTTTTAATTCTGTTTATCAAAACCTTTCGTGGAGTTTATTAATCAGTCATTCTACGAAAAAACGACTCCATACAAGATACCTGTCTGAAGAAAATAATACGTAGTCGCTGCGCCTACCATGGAAGTCTAATGTTTTTCGATACTTGGAATACGTTCCAAACAGGTATAGTTCAATGTTAAGCTATAGACCAAGGGTCCTCCAACCAAGAGGCATTATTAAATGATACACGAGAAACATTTTATGTCCAATGTCAGGCGTTTACACCAGGCATCTCCGAACCATTAGACCAATCATGTCCTGAGTACAGACTTAACGATCCACAATCAATGAAAAGGAAGCGCATTTGGAAGCACAATAAAAAAAATGAAACAAAATCGGAAACACAATCCAACAAAGGAAGCACAATCATCGAAAAGGAAGCACAATTGGAAGCAAAAACAACGAAAAGAAGCACAATCTGAAGCAGAATCAACGAGAAGGAAGCACAATTGGAAGCACAAACAAAAAAGGAAGCACAATCAAATAAGGAAGCACAATCAAATAAGGAAGCACAATCGGAAGCACATTCGCAAAGAGAAAGCCCAATCAACGAAAAAGAATCACAATTGGAAGCACAATCGAATCATTGAAAAGGAAACACAATCAAAAAAAGAAAGCTTTATTACGAGAACTCAGTCCCAGTTAGAAAATAGATAACAAGACATAAAGCAGTAAATTATTTAAATCTAAATAATTGATTCATGTTTTCAATATTATATACATGAAAGTTAAAGAAGTGATTATTGTTTGTAGGTAGTCTCCCTCAGTTCTTTAAGTATGGAGGCTACTTCGTCGATGTGCGAGAAGTTTCCTAACAAACCGATGCCAAAGACAGTCTCAGGCTATTAACCAATGTGTTAGGATTTTCCCATGACGTATAAACAATTTATTCTGCTATCGACACGAATAATAATAAACAACAAATCTTCATTCAGGTAAAGCTACTCCGAACCAAGAGGCATTTTTTTCGACGATACTCACAAACCTTTTAAATAGTTAATGTTCAGTATCAGGCGTAAAAAACCAGGCATCTTCGAACCACGAGAACAGTTATGATCTATCTTACTGCAGTCTTGATTACACACATTCAAAGAAACATCACACATTCAACAAAAGAAAATAACACGCAATACAAGCAATGAACAAGCAGTACACACACTTGACATGCAATGAACATGCAATACACATATTCAACATGCAATGAACACACAACAAACACGCCCAAAACATAATAAAAAATGCAATGCATACATCGTACAAGTAATGATCACGAAATTCACACACCATACACGTAAAGAACATGCAATGTACACGCAATATACACACTGAACACATAATGGACATGCAATGTACATACACGAACATTCAATGAACACGCAATGGACATGTAATGTACTCACACCGAACACACAATGAACATGCAATGGACACGCAATGACATGCAATGTACACACCGAACAAGCATTGTACACACTGGACACGCAATTGACACGCAGTCGCAAAAACTGTCTTAGTTATAAATTAAATTTCGTGAAATAAAACAATAACTATTAAAACCCAAAATATATATTTTTTTTTTATACAAATTCAAGTAAAATAAGTCATTATTGTATGTAGCCAGCTTCCCTCAGTTCTTTGTGTATGGTGGTTACTTCGTTACGTGGTTACGTAGTTTCCTGCCTAAGCGAGGCAATTAGTAGTCAAAGACGATCGACCAATGTGTTAGTATCTTCCGATGATTTTTAATCGATTTATTCTAGCTGCTGTCATTTTCCTTGCGTATTTATTATAAATATTATTAAGATCACTATCGTCCCAATAATCATCGTAAGCTTTTTTTAAGAATAATTTATTTTATCACGCCATTTCATCGTTTCGGTCTCAGGCTTCGTCACAGTCTTTGATCTTGCCAGCTTTAGGTGCTTTATCGTAGTGTTAAATCATGCCACCAGCATCAAAGTCACTACCGCAATCACCATAGAAGTCAAGGTCTTCACCAGGATTGCTGAAAGAATTCTAAATCGATGTCGTGTCAAAGCTTCTTTTTTATGTGTCCATCATTATTCTAAAGTATGGAGGATCTACTTGATAAACTAGGTGGTTAAAGTGCATGAATTTCGGTTGCCTGACTAGTCGTACATGAATACTTTTTGACTTCGCTTTGTACTGGTATTTATTTTTTTACATGAGGCAAGAATAATGTACAAATTTACAGATAGGCAACGAACACATGTTCCCTACTAAATGAGTGCCTGGCACTTGACGTGAATGCCAACTCGATTTTTTTTTGTTATTGTAAATCGGACCTTAGACTGTTAGTATATAATAAATAAATTTAATTAACTCTGTACAGCCTTGTATCGAACGATGGACATGACTTGATCGAATCAATAGGAACTTATTTTTTTTATGAATTTTGGACATTTATTTCAGAATTCCTGGATAATTAATTGAAGATTTCAAGATGGCGCCCAAATGCAAAGATGGCAGTACGTCTTAGCAAAAAATGAATACTGCACTCTAGCGGATAAGAATTATACTAATATGACGGTGGCGCCATCAAGAAGACGAAAACAATATGGCGGCCTCCAGCAGACGAAAACAAGATGGTCATCATGATGCCATGCTGACTTACGTAATAACTGCTTTGGAATTAGTGGTGGGAGGTCAATCTATCGATGGCTCCCGTGGAGAAAGGATCCGTCGCCATTTTTATTTTGCACTCACTGGGTTAGAATTGAGGACTCCATGACATAAGTGTGTTTTATAAATAAAATGTTATTAGTTACACTTTTATAAATTTTAAAAATTTCCCAGTGTTTTTTTTTTTTTTAATTACGAGTGTGGCGGACATTTTTCCAAATGCTCTGGTTTCTTATATTAAATTTTTATTAATTAAATTTTTTATCATTTTTAAAAAAACATTTCCTTTAAAATCGGATATTTACGGATTTTAAAGATGGCACCCGTAACGAAGAGTGCAATGTTTCTAGAATACAAGATAACAACCATAAGGAAAAGAGAAACGATGACGTCATACACATCCAATATGGAGTGCGTAATGAAAAGTGCAGTGTTCTAGAATCCAAGATAGCGGGCGTAACGAAAAGTGCAACGTTTGAAGTAAGCAATTTTTTATTATTTTTGAATTTTTGGCTTATTGACTTGTCCATGCCGAATTTTCATTTTTTTTCTAAAGCAAGTGTTTTTTGAAGTTTTTAGAATTCCAAGGGTTTTTTTTTTTTTTTTTTAAATTGATGAGGGGAAAAACGGAAAAAAATTCCTACAAAACGAGATTTTTTTCCCCTCAAAATAGGGAAGTTTCTAGGAATGTTTAGTCATTTCAGGAATTGTTGAGGAAATTTGACTCGAAGATGGCCGCCGTGACGTCTGAGGTGGTCGGTCATTGACCCCACCTCATACCTCAGCCTGTAGCCTGACGCCTGTCGCAGGAGCCCCCTTTCACATACAACTAAGATTAAATTTAAGGGAGGTGCCAATAATGTGTTATGCACCTAACTAAAAAAAAAATAACGGGGCACATTTTACCCCTGAACGCAACTCTTCCCGGCCACCGCACCACTGCACAGTGTCGTATTTTTACACTAATTTTTAAAGTTCCTGCAAACGAACAGATAGCAACACAGTGTTATTCGCCAGACTCCGGCGATACCGCCTACCATGGAATCAGAAACTGTTAGGAATCAGCATGTTGCGACGCCGTTCAAGTGGCCTTCTGCCCTCACCATCGCCGTATTGCAACACTCGAAACGTTTAGAAAAACGTGCTGGACCACGCCTGGCGATTAATAATTACATGAATAAGCATTTACGTCGTTTACCACAGAGCGCTCCGCCAACATGGCGCCCACCACTGAATGGGCGGATGGCGGCTTCTCACAGCATCCATGTTTAAGGTGCCTACACCAAAAAAAAATTGTAGAAAAATTTCCCCGACTTTTCTATAACTTGCCATTACCAAAATTACAAATTTCTGTGAAGATTTTTTTTTAATAATTTAACTATTTAACAAAGCCAGCCTCGACCATCCCTATAACTGTACTAGCTCAAAACAAAACCTTGCACACGCCGTCTCATGTTGTGTACGGCTATGCGCTTAAACACCATCTGAAAAAGAAATTGTGTTCTAAGTCTGGATGATGGGATACGGGACGGGACGCACCACAACGCCGAACGTACAATAACGTCGAAAACCATAACGCCGAAATGCCAAATTGACCACAATGCCGACAGCTATAAAACTGCTGTGTACCACAACGCCGAAATACATTAACCCCGAAAAATGTCATTGCAGGACTGCCACAAAGGTTAGGTTAGGTAAGGTTAGCACACAAATTCATTCAGTTTTTTTTCATTTTGCTCCTGTGCCCCCCCCCCTCCCCGCAGCAACATTTTTCGGCGTTACTGTATTTCGGCGTTGTGGTAACGACCCACTGTGAGCAAGCCGCGTCTCTTCGAGAAGTACGTTTCCACAGGAAACTACTAAAGATATTCGCAATACATTATCTTCACGAGAAACTACTAAAGATATTCGCAATACATTTTCACAAGAAACTTCTATATTCCCAATACGTTTTCACAGAAAAGTACTAAACATATTCACAATACGTTTATACGGGAAACTATTAAATATGTTCGCAATATATGTTGGAGTCATCTACTTGTTTACATATTCGCAATACGTTTTTCACAGGAAACTACCAAATATGTTCAAACTAAGCTTTCACCAGAAGCTGCTTAACGTATTCATAACATATGTTTTTTACAGGAGACTACAAAAAAATTCGCAGTTTTTGTATGCAACCACGAGTAAACATATTTGCAAATCGTTTTTACTGGAAACTACTAAACAAATGCGCTGTTTTTTTTATATGCAACCACGAGTTAACATATCTGCAAAACGTTTTTACAAGAAACTGCTAAAGAAATTCGCAGTATTTTATACGCAACTACCAGTAAACATATTTGGAAAACGTTTTTACAGGCAACTACTAAACAAATTCGCAGTTTTTTATACGCAACTACCAGTAAACATATTTGCAAAACTGTTCACTGGAAACTACTAAACATAAATATTCGTGATAAATTTTCGCATTAAAATTAAAAATAAATATTAGAAAATAACCAGCCTATGTGGAGCGCATACTAGTGGGGTTGTGTGCTCAGAATTGTCGGCACGGGAGTGAATCACACTTGAAGAATGTTTCACCGTGATATGTCGCGTTGCGCTTGAAGCAAGCAGTCGATTGCAAAATTTTTAACAATTTGTTCACAAATATTTTGAAGCAGAGGGTGTCAGCTCATGCATTACTGCATCAAGGGTGTCCGCGTTCTTTAAAGCCAGGGAAGTGGAAATTGGCACAGGCAAAAACAGGGAATTTACTTTAAAACCTGGAAAATAAATGTAAATTCCTCAGTGGTAGTAATTTGAGCGGGAAACGTTATGCTCCCGTATCGGGTCGTTACCACAACGCCGAACGTACAATAACGCCGAATACCATAACGCTGAATGCCAAATTGACCGCAACGCCGACAGTTAGAAAACTGCTGTGTACCACAACGCCGAAATACAGTAACGCCGAAAAATGTTGCTGCGGGGAGGGGGGGGGGGCACAGGAGCAAAATGAAAAAAACAACTGAATGAATTTGTGTGCTAACCTTACCTAACCTAACCTTTGTGGCAGTCCTGCAATGACATTTTTCGGGGTTAATGTATTTCGGCGTTGTGGTACACAGCAGTTTTCTAGCTGTCGGCGTTGTGGTCAATTTGGCATTTCGGCGTTATGGTTTTCGACGTTATTGTACGTTCGACGTTGTGGTGCGTCCCCGCTCACTACTGACACGGATGAAGTGCTACCGGTATCGACGAGCGACTCACGACTTAAATCGATTAGTGAGGAAGCCCATTACACCACCTGCCTCCCCCCCCCCCCCCCCAAACTTCTTCCTCGACGGTCTGATCCCTTCACAACCAAGCAGTAATCGCATTACACAACAGTGCGAAACCCCGCAAATTACACGGATTAGTTGACATATACGTGATAACCGAATGTTTGGAAACGTTACTCTTTTGAAGGCCGGTGTTGGCCTATACCTAGGGACACCTGTATTTCGCGAATACATTTCGTGTCAAGGTATTTCACAAAGTACTGTAGCTTTTCTCCTGTGGTTATTGGCTGAGGTCGGTGAGAGGTGTCGTCCCGCTCTTGACGGGGCCAATGAGAATGTGGTCACCGTACTGCTGCACCCTCACAATTTGCCATGACTCTTAGAAAAATCTACAGTGTTTTGTGAAATACCTTGACATGAAATTAAATCGCGAAACACAGGTGTCCCTACCTATACACTGTTGACAGCGCACCAGTCAAGCACACGCCCGGAGTGAACGCAAAACCATAGAACAAGGAGGGAGACACGGAAGTGAGATTCTTATAGTGGAAACTGAAACCATTTTTCGCGCGACAAAACACGCTATCGGTTGGGTGGGCCCATAACTACTAGCAAAAAAAAACTCGGGCTTGAGGTTAAAATCCATAGCATTAGGTTTATAATATTAATTTAACAACTTGACAACTAACTGCCTGTAGCAACGGAAATTTAAACTGTGCGAGAAAAACCTAATGCTGTTTCGTAATACAAAAGCGTGTTCTACATACATGAGTAGGAACTTTATGTTACGTCACAACACAAAATACGTGGCTACTAAAATAAAGTGAATAAATTTTCAGTGGTTTGCCTGATAATAGCTTATGCACTACTTCTCACAATCAATGTTGTAATATAATTATGAAAGCTACTAACCAGCCGGTGAGCCCAAAACTACTTCAAAAAACTAGTCTCAGTCTCCGCTATTAGAGTTTCTCCCCCATCAAATATTGTAGCAGGACTATGTTGCTAGGTATTTCGTCGAAAATCCGCAAAAAAAAAAAAAAGTGGTTGTCTGTAAAGTCGGTTTACGGACGATAGTTTAACGTGACGTCATAAAAAAAATTGATGAAATGATTGCACACTTTTATGAATAAAATTGTATAATTTTTATTGAATTATCACTATTTTGATTGGATACAAAGAAGGAGTAAAATGAAATCTACAATTTAATTGATAAATTTACTTTTATTTGCACTCATTAATTCAGATATGTTTATTACTTTAACTAACATATTATTTTAACTATAACGTTTGTACATGTTTGCTATTTAACTTCTTCCAATCTGTGTTATTTTGTTAAGGATAGGACGATGATAGGAAAAGTAGGAAACGAATGAGAGTGTTTCAAGTTTAATATGCCTCGAAAAAGTCAAATCGATGGTTGTTCCAATAGAGTGGAAGAGAGATAGATGCGGCGCAAGCGTACAATGAGCGTAACGGGACAATGAATTATCCTTTTTCGTGCGTGCAGCCGGCGTTCATAGATTTATTAGACGTTGTCACGTCAAAAAAAAAAGTGATAGCATAGATCCTGGTGGCATTACGTTGTAAACAATGATGTTAGTAAGAGATTTGTTTTTAGTTTTTATTTCACTTATACTGCTATTTAACGCGTAAATCGGTTACAATCGAATGGGGTTACATTCTTCGTGACTTTTACGGCAATACTTGGTGATGAGTGGACTCCCCGAATTCCAGCGTACACAAATTTAAAATTTCGCACGTATGCTTGCAGCTCACGGAGCTAGGATCGCTGCACTGTCGTCGTGTGCTTCGTCCGTGTTAGCGGGACTGAGTTTCCTATATTGTCTTCTACAAAATCCGTCCCTATGCGCAAAACCCTAAACCAGGATTGTATCCGGGATGCGAGTCCAACTCGGCACGTGTGCTGCTCTAGTCCAGCGAGTCCAGACCATCACGTATACGTCATTTAGGCCGTACCTAGACCATGTTTTCCGAATAAAGTAGCTTCATTAAGTACAATTTCTTGGACAGATGCCATTAGGTTTCCTGTGACAAAAACAGTAAGATCTGCAGTCCTGAAATTTGGCATGTGTATTCCTTTTGCTACGTAGACATCCGCTAAGAAAGGACTTTACGAAAATCTGATCCCAAGGCGTGTTTTGGGGTCGTTAAAATTTTAAAATTTCACATATTTCAACATTAAGTTCTACAAAATTTTGCGGGGCGTTAAAGATCAGAACTTCCTTTTTTTTAAGAAGTATATTCTTTACAGACTTTAAACTATGCAGTAATGTTTCTTAAAAAAACATAGCCATCAACTGAGAACGAGGTCTTAGAATATCAGCTCCCAAGGGGTGATTAAGCCAGGGAAACACGCAGTAATTCAGCTAGTTATTTATATGTCTTTTTCTTTAAATAATTGTTTGAAAAAAAAATTGAAGTGTTAAAAATCTTCACCTACACGTGGGAGACATGGTACCACCGCTTATCTTAAATACAAAGGGAAAAACATCACTTCAAACGGAGTAGGTGTTTCAGAATAGGAGCTGCTGATAGGCAGGAAATAATTTCAACCCACGTGTTCGCTATTGTTCTATCACGGGCGCATTGTTTGTACGCTCAAACATTGGAGACAACCGTTGCTTTACATTCTTCGCTTCGGGCACAGAAACGCTCCCGATTCTAGAAACGTCTAAACCAGGATGACGAGACTAGTATTTTGTAAAAAAAAAAAAACTGTTTATTTCGTAGAATATTTCGAAAGCGTGTTGGATATCTTAATATTCTATCTCACCGATTTCAAACTCCCTCCTTCCTTCCCCACCCCCCTGCCGTACAATATTTTTCTCTCACGGGAAGTAGTTACACAGAAAGGTACAGATTTAATTAGCCGTGTAATGTCTCATCGTGATATATCAAGAACTACTGGAATGTAGAAATTTGCATGAAGGAAAAAAAAGAGTGCTCTCAAGGCCTTGCTACAGTAGAAATAAAAAAAATTACACACACCAATATCCACAATCAAAGCCAAAATAAAATTGACAAAATAACAGCATGTTTCGATTCTGATGCAATCAGATGTCACTTCTTAATGAGGATTTCATTTGGTTCTGTGGAAGGGACGATAATCACTTTGCCCATTGTTTGCTTTCAAATTATTTCGTTTCGTTGATGGGAATGACATATTTTGATTTTAAAAAATTAGAATTCCCCCCTCCCCTTGCGTACGGCCATGACATCATGGAGGTAATAAGGTAGCGAGCTAGTGCGTGCTATCTTTGCCATGGTGAAAGCTGAAGTCAAAATTAACACAGCCCACCACCCCCCCCCCCCCCCTCACCCATCCCCCGCCATTTCCTATCTGGACAACCTGCATTTCTTTGCTCTAACGAAGCTGAATGCTGATTCTTGCTGGTGTGTTGAAGACATCACATTTTAAAAATTCCAACTTCGATGATGGCACCAATACAATCCCTCCTAGCGAGTTATTTTCAAGTTATTAAACAAACTTCTATCACAATGCAGTATGTCCATAAAATGACGTCCCAGTTATAAAATTTATTAGTATAAACTGTAAGGCTGTAGAGTATATTGGATCCAGGTCACAATTAAAGAGTAACTCAAACAGTTTTAGATAAGCACACGCACGAATACTGCTTTGTTGTTTTCTCGCTAGCATGCCGTAACAATTGCTCTTTCCCCAACTAGTAGAGGGTTAACCTGTGAACTTTATTTGACAAATGGATGGAGCCCTCCCCATGGGAGTATCTTTGTACGAGAGTGGTTGAACGTCGAAGTGCCTGGCCGTTGGATTGATCGTAATGGTCGAGACGACAGAGCTCTTTTTTGCTGACCTCCACGTTCACCTGACATAACGCCATGCGATTTTTTATGGGGCTTTATATAAAGGGAAAATGTCTTCGTTTTGCAGCTACCTAACCATTTTCCAGAGTTGAGACGCAGAATTTAAAAGGCTATTTGCTTCCATTACTCAGGACGTATTAACCAAAGTGTGGGAAGAATTGGACTTTAGGTTGGATGTGTGCCGAATAACTAAAGGTGCACATATTAAACATTTGTTAGAAAAACTAGGTTAGTTTACCATCAATTTGACGTATGATTTGTTGTAAATAGTCTAAATTAAAATGTTATAATATGCCATTGAAACTGGGACATTATATCATGGACCACCTATTGCTAACATGAGTGACTAACTTTAGAACAGACTCATATGCCATAGACTAATAGCTCCACGACTTAAAACTGATTGCATTCATGTTTGTTCAAAATTCAGACAGCATGCAGAATCAACGTATGTGATGATTTAGTAAAAACATCATCACAATTCAACTAACCTCCACAGGTAAAAGTAGGCCACATTGTAATGCCTCGTGAAAGAGCAATGGTTGTTGCTAGAGATGTGCGTTTAATTAGTTTTATTTTTTCGGAAAATTTTCTGGAAAAATATAACCACATTTTTTTCGTAAAATTTTCCTTTTTTTCCCATTGCAAACATAGACTTAGATAATTTAATATTTTTTGATATCAGTTATACAATGCTTTTATTTTCTGTGGATTGGTAGGTATTGTTTAAAGCACAAGTTTAGTTCTCATAAGTTGGTAGGGGATAGCATAGGTCCTATTGAAAACTGAAAGGTTAAGTGAGCCATTAGGTGGTAAAGAAAAACAAAATGTATATTTAATTTGGTTCTGTTTGTATAAAAAAGTTGACAAAATTAATTTGTGTGTTTCTGTTAAAGTTTAACTCGTAAAATTTTCCCAAGAATACTTTCCAGGAAAACTAACATATCTAGTTATGGCTACGGATGGTGATTTGCAGCGGGTAAATCAGGCTATCTGTCAGGTTTCAATGTGCTTGTTTCATGCCTGCGGCATGTACTAAATTTCTGGCTCTGTTCGCTGAAAAGAGCATGCGTGGCTCTTGGAACACTCCAATGAAAACAAAGCTTTTGCATCACAGAAGGTGTTAAGATTCGTTGGGAACAAGTTAGATCCTGTCAAATGAAAAGTATCTTCCAGACCAAAATAGTACCAAGAAGTTAAAGTGTTTTGCAGCTTATCTTGCCCGAAACACTTTCCCGATGAACAATTTCCTCCGACTACCAGGAGCGTATGCACGGAGGTATACACCCCTCCCCCCCTCCCAACACCTTGAAATCCTAAAAAATCTATAATTACTACTGGCTACTGTTCGGATCACTATAGCAAGCGCCAGAATGAATACAATGCTACAAACTTTCAAGTCGGGTTTATAAACTATACGCAATAAATGCATCATACAAAAAATTAAATAAAGAAGTTTTCAAACACAATTTTACACAAACACGCAACTCAAGCTTGGGCAAACATTCAAATGCTCGCGTTTTCGCCTTTTATATTTGAACTGAAATGTTCAGGGAACTTTTAAAGACTCGGATTACGTTAATTATGCTTTTTTTATCGCACGCACACTGAAATCGAATGACGCTTTTGGATCACATTTCTAACGTTTCTATGGGGGGAAAATGGTCTTTAAGAAAAGAAGGCCCGATTAAGAACATTTTTGACGTGACAACGTTTAATACATCGATGAACGCCGGCTGCACGCACGAAAAAGTGTCCCGTTACACTCATTGTACGCTTGCGCCGCATCTATCTCTCTTCCCACTCGATTGGAACAACCATCGATTTGACTTTTTCGAAGCACATTAAACTTTAAACACTCCCATTCGTTTCCTACTTTTCCTATAATCGTCCTATCCTTAACAGAATAACACAGATTGGAAGAAGTTAAATACCAAACATGTATAAAAGTTATAGTTAAAATAATCTGTTCGTTAAAGTAATAAACATACAGTATTTGAATTAATAAGTGCAAATAAAAGTAAATTTATCAATTAAATTGTAGATTTCATTTCACTCCTTCTTTGTATCCATAGTTCAATAAAAATGATTCAATTTTATTCATAAAAGTATGCAATCATTTCATCAATGTCTTGTTATGACGTTGTCACGTTAAACTATCGTCCGTAAACCGACTTTACAGACAACCAATTTTTTTTCCACATTTTTACAATTTCTAGTTGTAGGGTTGGTGACGTCTTGCGACTTAACGTACTGATGTTTAACGTCTTAGCTCGCGGTATACGACATTTGGTAGGAGCGATTATGTGAATGGAACGGAAGTCCAATGAACAGAAATGTGTAATCACGGTGCTGCCATCTGTGAAAGTTTCAGAAATTACGAAAGATTGCTAGCCCACGTGATTCATCAGTATATATTGCTTTCGTGAACATCGCAGAATTTACATCACTCATAGGTAGGGACTGGAAAAATTCGCGGTTTCAATGACCACTACGATACACTCCACGATTCTCTATGTACTCGTCAACTATCACCTGGTCATTGGCTACCTACTCGTGACACCGGTTTACTGCGATTCTTATGATTCGATACTTCTTTTGTTGAGTGTTTGCCATTGGCTCAGAGTCCTTCAGGTAAATTGCGGTACAATCACTCACGCAGCATTAAGCTAAACGAGTTTGGATTCCAGCCTGTCTCTAACGGAATCTGCGAATTTTTCCGGTCTACTCATAGGTATTAAAAAGTTTAACTTTATAATAGTTGAACGATCCTTTAATACTTTGTCATAATTTATAGTCATAAAAAGAAATAATGACAACTTAAAAAATACGCATTACAGTTTTGACAATACTTAGCTAACAGAAAAATTAATAAACAGAAAACGTTCATTACACTGTAGACACAACAAATCGTTAGCTTACATACATTCGATGCCATGAAAAATAAAAGTATTTCAGGATGACATTTTTACTATAAAATCATAACTGCTGAATCAGCTCAATAACTTTACGGTTTGTTTGTATGAAGTATTTACAGGCTGATTTCAGTCGTTTCAGCAAAAACAAATATATTTGCATATACTTAGTGTTATGTGTTTAAAAGATTAACGTTAATAGTTTATTTTAAAGAATTGTACGTTAGATTTCGTGTGCGTGTTTCGTATTATAAGCGTATTTGTAACATGAGAACACATTAATGTGCTCGTTACCAAGGTTAGGTCTGGCGGGTAGGTACTGAAAGACTCGATCACATTTTTTTTAAACTACAGTCATTTTCTTGCGTTTGTTGCGTCCTTTTGCTCTTGTGTTTGTAGTGAAGTTTATAAACTTGGCATCAGACCCCCAGCACGGTCGTGAATATTAAGGCAAAGGAAAGTATAACTTCATTGGATTAACCAGCGAAGTTTTCTGGTAGATTTTTTCTTGAGCTGGATTCTCCCATCTCATCCATCCGTAGATCACGTAATATGCAGCCAGTCAGATGGCCCGAAAAATACCATCCGTCCGTCCGTCAAAAACTTGCTTGCCTTTAACTTTCGACGGATGGACGGATGAAATTATAACCTCAAAAATGTCTGAAAGGCATTTCGTTTATTTTCAGACTTTTTTTATTTTGTTTATTCGTTTAGATGCTTTCGTATTGTATTTTTAACTTACCCAAGAATACGTTTTAAATATGGTGGTATTTTAAATCAAATAAAAATGTCTGAGATGCAAAAGTAATTAATTAATAACGCACGGTAACTCGAAAATAATTTTAAATTAAGATTTTAGAGGTTTTTTTTTTTTTTTAAATCATTTATAAGTGCTTAGCGTACATGAACTGGTAAACCGTTACAAGAGAAATTTTCTCAAAAAAATTGTAAGCCTTCGTAGTCGGTTGGCAGCGACCATGCGGAGACACTCACGTGTGGATTGTTGTGAGTTCAGCTTTATCTGACTGCAAATGACAGTGAATGAATGAATGAATGAATGAATGAATGAATGAATGAATGAATGAATGAGCGGGCTTACGGGGCAATGAAGAATGGAACCTCGAGTAAATAATGAATGGGCGGGGAAACCGGAGCACTCCCGGAAAACCCACCGGCTCGCGGCAACGTCCGCCCAGTTTCACCCGATTGCGAAGAGAAATACGAGGGTTATTTTTTTTTTCAACCTCCGATCGGCTGTAATAAAAAAACTGGAATGAATTGGGAAATTATTTTAATGTCAAAAGAAACGTACATCTTTACTCTATTTTTCCACATAATCACCGTGCAGATTGAGGCATTTGTCGTACCGATGCACCAGCTTTCCAATACCCTCTGCATAAAATGATGCCTCCTGCCTATTCAGCCACGTTTTAACAGTGCCCTGCAGTTCATCATTGGTGTTGAAGCGTCGTCCTCCAAGCCACTTTTTCAACGCGGGGAAAAGGTGATAGTCACTCGGTGCCAGTTTATCGTTGCAGCCATGTTGACATTCCCATAACCAAGCTTCAACTGAGGTGCAGTGTTGCCAGGTTTCCCAATGCAAAAATCCCTGCAGACTACTTAGAAAATCCCTCCAAGCCTTAAAAAAATCCCTACATTATTTTTTTTTTCTTTTTGTTATAGGAAAAGTAATAATAATAATACAATATGGTATTAATAATATGTAAAAATAGTTTTTAATGAAGTAGGCTACACCTAGTCCACACACAAAATTTTCTATTCAATTCTACCTTAAATGTATCACATTTTTTTGTCCTAAAGACTTTGACATTAGATAACAGTTTCATCTTCTTCGTCTTCAGCAGCCAAGAGTCCAGCAATTTCAGATTCCTTGTGATCCTTCTTGTACATGTTTTCGTTGAACAACTCCAGCATTTTTTCAGTTACTGGGTATTCATAGCATGCCATCTTCATGTTTTCGTTTTGCATGGCTAACTTGACACGAACAAGGGATGCCACTGTGGATGCAAATAATTTATTTCTCTTTTTTGTTTTAATGTCTGAAACCATAGAGAATATATCGAAAGACTGAATATTCTCATTAAAAGGTGTCTGCAGCGCAAACAAGAAAAGAAGACGACATTCACCTCTCCGAAAATCCCTACATTTATGACCTGGTCGGCTTAAAATCCCTCCATCCCTTTCAATGCAAAAAATCCCTACTCTGAGGGATTTATCCCTCAACCTGGCAACACTGCTGAGGTGTGAGTTGGCCGCTCCACGTGGTTGGTGGAAGGGGGTAAACACTACGAGACGTGTCGATTCGTGTACGAGCGATTAGGGTATCGATTAATGTGCATGCCATGGAGAAATGAAACTGTAATCACACTGCAGGGCACTGTTAAAACGTGGCTGAATAAGCAGGAGGCATCATTTTATGCAGAGGGTATCGGAAAGTTGGTGCATCGGTACGAAAAATGCCTCAATCTGCACGGTGATTTTGTGGAAAAATAGAGTAAAGATGTACGTTTCTTTTGACATTAAAATAATTTCCCAATTCATTCCCGTTTTTTTATTACAGCCGATCGGAGGTTGAAAAAAAAATTACCCTCGTACATCCCGGGTTCGACGCCCGGTGGAATGTTCACTAGAGCTGTAGCAAAACGTATGTATTCGTTACTGAGTAACGGGTGCGCCATCTAGTACCGAGTAACGAAACGTTACACACGGCTGCATTTCGTTACTCGCATGTTTCGTATGTTTCACGCATGCGCGCGCATATTCGATGAATTTACATTACAAAGAACGATGTTTGTTTATTAAGTAAAGCATAATTTGGAAATTCGTCGTCCAAGGTTTTTACTGTTTATTAAAGGTATTGTGTGTGTAGACAAAGTTTGAGATTGGAACAGAAACAACGAAAGTATTTTTTACAAATTAGAAATATGTACGTTTTTATTTTTTATTATCGCGAATTTTAACATTTTTTATTATTATCTTAAAAGAGATAGTATAATAAAGCCGCTCTAATGAGATTTAATTGTTTCTTGGTTAACAATAACTATTAATCATCAAATATTGTTAATTGTATATATTCTATTTATTATTATTTACGCGACGTCATACTGTACGCGTACGCAATACGACTCGATTCGTTGCATGTTATGCGGTATCAGAAGTAACGAGTAACGATACGATAGTAACGAGTACTGATTGTTATAGTAACGAATACATACGGGTACGCTTTTTTTTCGTTACTTTTCCACCTCTAATGTTCACCGAGATAGAGCAGCGCGGCCTTGAGGGGGGAATGTATCCGGGCGAGATCGCGTTACAGACGACGGGGGGAAGTCCCGAGGTGAGGATTTGTTGCACCCTTGTTGAGGCGGAGAGGGGGGGGGATGCTAATATACCGTCAACGAGACACTCTCTGCAGTCGGTGATGCGTCCAGACGCTAGCCGCAGGCAGCGAGGACGAGACACACGGGCCATGCTCGCGCGCGACTACGCCACTACGCCACTACGCCACCACGCGACTACGCCACTACACGACCAGCGCGCGACTGACAACTGGCGGACGGGAGACGAACCTCCCCTCTGCCCGCTCGCCCTTTCCTCCTTCCCCTCACCCTCCTCCCTTCCCGCGCCCTTTTCCCTTCCCCTACCCTAACCCCTCACAAGACCAGTCAGGCCACACCACATCAATATGTGGGCCCCGTTGCTAGAAGTCATGATGCCCCCCCCCCCCTTTTTTTTTTCTAACAGAGGTAAGAAAAATGTTTTTTTTTCCTTTATGTACATTGTTTTAGTCATATTTTTTTTAACCTTTACACAATTATTTTTAAAACACATTAAAACTAGTTTTAAGTCAAGTGTTTCGATTGTCAACGTAAATTTATTTTGAATGATAGCAAATAAATGAGTGTAAGTGTTCTGCACTGTCAACATGGTGTCACGTCAATTTGTGGTGGGTTTGTTACTCACAGTTGTAGATTCAGACACGTTCTGTACGCACAGCATATTCCGGATAATATTACTCTGGTGTAATATTTCATCAGTAACTAAATTTAGGCCTTACTGTTTAGTAATTGTTTTCTATGATTTATTTAAAATTGTCTACTTTTTTGTTTTAAGTTTTTTTTTTCTTTCCTTCGCAGGCCCCCTAGACCCATGGGCCCCGTTGCCATAGAAACGGTAGTACCGGCCATGTGGGGGCCCTGAGACCAGTTCAGACCTGCAGCTTTTGCTTCTCGGCTTGCGGTCAATCTTTCGTCTCGCATTTCGCCACTTGACAAAACCAAAATATCATAACTTCGGGCACGCGTAGAAGTCGACATTCGTGGACTATTTTTTTTTGTATTGGTAATATGATATAACTATTATATCTGCGGCAAATATTAATTTTTTCAGGTGTTTACCTTATCACAGAACTCTTGGGGGGGAAAAAATTGTTTTTCAACGCAGGACAACCTCAGTTCCACACTTGCAGAAGCCATTCGATAAAATAAAATAAAAAGTTGAACGGATAATTGTAACACATATATAAAACATTTGGACCCTTTTGAAAAATACTAAATTTCAATGAAAGACTTTTAGTGAAAATTTACATAAAAGCACTATTTGTGTTATATTAATAAATTTTAATAAGTAATTTTTTTTGTCTTTCTATTGGTTATTTTTGGTGTCTTTTTTCATGTGTTTCTCGTCCTATAATTAATTTTTGGGTTACATGTTTATCTTATCCTGACTTTAATTTACTCAACAGATATTTACTAAAATTGATCTACTAGCAGTAAAAAGTAACTTAAATGTTAATAATTATGATTACTTAGGTGAACTTTACAGCTCTGAAATAATGTTTGGTAATTATCTGGTGAGAAAGCAACAAATGCAAGAGAGATATCAAAATAAATCCACGGGAAAATATTTTGATTACTGGCAATGACAAGAAAAAGAAATAACCAACTCAGTTTGAGACCGAACTTTAAAAGGCGAAGAGAACTCCAAGATCATAGTGGTTTCTGCACAATTATGGCACCGACTGAGTTCAAGTTGTTTCGGGTGCTGGGTTTGAACCCCACCATCTTCACCATGAGTGTGACTCATCAGCAATCAATAGCCTTCTGCGAATAAAGTTAGTTTTTATTACAATGAAATTGTGAATTGAATATCAAATCATTCACTGACATAAATATTTTTTATAACTGAATTTAAACATACAGTAAAACATTTCGTTTTTACACTTCACAGGATAAAGAAAAACTCAAAAAAGAAAGAAGTATATAATGAATAAATCTTATAAACATATAACTATAATCGAGTTTTGTAAAAATCAATAAAATAAAAATCCTGACAAAAAAATTTTTCTTAAAATCATAAAATTTTTATTGTTGAATTTTTTTATACATCCAACTGATTAAAACAAAATAGGTGTTTGTACTTACGAGCGCGCATTAGAATTTATACTTACTTGGCATGATAAAAAACTTTAATTTTGTATGCAAATAATTAAAAGAAATAAAATAATAAAAGGACCGGAGTGATAAATACAGTTGCTATAGAATAATTTCAATCAAAAAAAAATACATACTTAGGTTTAAACATTAATATAAACATGTGAACAATAATAATTATTTAATTTACTAAAATAATCTTGATAAAATTTCATAAATCATGAAAATCAATAAATAAACAGAATGTATACTCCCATTTATTAATTTGCAATATTTATTAAAAAATAATGTAACAATTTATAATTTATAATGCAAATAAACCTTACATATGGGAACATAACCTCACTTATATAAATACACTTGAAATGTTTATAAACAATATCTATAATTAATATTCACAATAAATACATATTTTTTATATATGTTTTAGTATTCAATATCAATCACTTCAGTATATGATTTAAAAGCACATATATAAATTTTATTTGTATGTAGCCTTTTTTCATCCTGCCAATTATGTTAAATCATGCCAAAAATGTTAAATCATGCCAATTAAATCCAAAATGTCGAACCCTCCTAGATTCCCCAGATCAAGCAAACAAGGACCTACTTCACCGAGTCGTTCGAATAAGAATTACGGAGTGACACTCTCATGAACTTTTTATATTTTTTCTTAATCACACAACGTTAACTGTTGCACAAGTACGTACCTAAGATCTTCCATAGATTTCTTATTTCCCCCTTCGAAAAATGACTGACTACAATTACCAAGCTTATTTTTAAATGTGTAACTGATAAAATGGGTAGTACATGTTTATGAAATGCAATCCTACCAGATAGTTTTATGATTGTATGTACTTTGTATTATAAATTATTTATATAAAATTTAAAACAAGTGTTTATCATATAGTTTTTTTTAGCAATTTAGTTTTTGTTTTTTAATGTTTTATTTCCAAATGATTCCAAATAAAACTGACTTGTTCCATAACTATATGGTTCCCAGCAAATTAAACGGCTCTACAAAATGCATTGAATAAATAAAAAATATAATAATCTTAAAATTTTTAACTTTTTTTTTTTAATTATGCCTTTCAATGTAAAAAAAAATGCCCATATTGGAGGAATTATAACATAAAGAACATGTGTTAAATTTAGTTGGCACATGCATGTTGGGAAAAAAAATTTTAAAATTTATATTCATACAGGTTTTGATTTCCATAATATTTTTATCACATAAATAAACCTGTAAATATATTTTTTTCCATGAAGTTTAAGAATCAATATGTACTTTTTATGCATCTATTACAATTCTAAAGTGCACATAACACATTTTCCCCCTCTTACCCTACAAAATGCAATTTCATTAAAAAAAACACACATCAACATCTTAAAACCATTAAGTAAAGCAGATTTTAATGATTTTATTAAAAAACCACAGATTTTTTTAAATTAATTTTATCTCACTTTCATGACTTTTTCTACAATTTGTGACTTTTGTGGGACTTTGGTGACTTCCGTGGGCCTTTTGGGCGTTCTGCCCGAATACGGCTTCCCCTTCGGAGCACAGCCGGCTTCCTTCGAGACCCTGTGAAGGTCTCCTACCGCCTCCCTGGCCTTCTCTGCTCGTCTCATTTCCTGCCTCGCCTCTTCCCCCATCCGTCGCCCAATCCCAACCCGAACCAGGTCCCCTCCCAATGCTACGATAGCAATCCCCGGACAATCATCTGAATGTTTATCAGCATCTCTCGCAGCCGAGAGTAGTGGGTTCTGGAACCAACTGCACCAGGTGAAATGGCAATAGAAAAACTCAGCTACATTCCAATATGGGCTGAAAAATTATCTTCACAACGCATACTTATCTCCATCACTATGCTGCTTATTACTTACTGCATGAATCAGTGTGATGCTGGCATCAATGAAACGACAGTTGATTTTTTTTTATTCTTCCGATCAGCAACATGTGATACTTCAACGTTAATTAAATTGCAGCTGGTGTTTGCCTTAATTTCAAGTATCATGTCAATTAGTTATTGGTTGGATTTTGTATTGTTTAACTCTATTTTTTTTTAATATTTACCTAGCACTTAAAAGCTTGTTTCCCAGTACATTAACTGTTTTATCGTCAACTCTGTCTTTGTTATGTTAAATGGTTTATTTTTAATAGCTAATGCAGTGGCAGATAATATATATAATACACAAGCATGTTTTAGTGTAAAAAATATGCATAATTTACACAATTACACTATGGATTACAGGAAATAAACACTCACAAAAGCTAGCTCATGTGTGAGTGGTACTAGAAGAGCCATCGCGAAGAGGGGTTCAAGAATTGAGGGGGAAGGGAACAAAATTCCTTGAGCCTGACAACTAGTGAGGGGTCTGGTTGAGTTTCAAAATATTTGTGTGTGTGTGTGTGTGAGTGCTTACCCTGATAGTATAAAAAAAAATTACAATTCCATTGCTAATAAAATACAGTGGACACCTTACAAATAATGCTATACTAGCTGCCCGACCCAGCTTCACACGGCTATACTAATGGAAAAAAATTAAGCCACATCTCCCATTTACAGTAATGGTAAATAAAAAAAAATTCAGTGAAAATTTATTACAATGCTGTATAATGTACCGGAGAGAAAATGAATAGCACCGATAATTTCCCGACTCGTGCACCCAACGTACAACTGATGTACCCGTACTTCGCTACGGCAGTCTACAGGCAGATCACTCTTGCGCCGCTCATTATACATGCCCCTCCTTGTGGGTACGCCACTGCCGCGCGATGCCCGTTGCCATGGAGACGCAGAAGGCATGAACAATGCAAAATACTGTTCTCATGCAGACAAAGTACCCACTGTTGCCTGGTTTTAACCACCCATGGGATCTAATTTTCGGAAAATGTCATCCTGCGTAACATAAGGAACATTACTGCGAAGTTTCAAGTCTGTAAAATATATATACTTGAATAAAAGGGCAATAAAAAAACAAATTATACACAGAGAGAGGAAAAAAACAATAGTTTAGGTTTGCGATTAAAAGTGATAAAAAGTATTTAAATACTAATTGAACTCTTATGAGGGTACTGATTGCTTCGTTGTTAATATCATACGGGTGTTTTTTACTTGTATGGGAAAATTAAGAATGATAAGGCATCTAGTGCGTGGCAACAATGTTAATAGGCAATAGGAAATAAACTTCTAGCGCCTGCGGCATTGTCAACACACACTTCGTACGTGTACTGTATGTTGTATCTAACCCCCTCCAACGCATTTGATTCTTAATTGGACTTTTAGTAAGGATCCCTAATGTTATTGATAATATAATATAGCATATCGCCTTCCTCGATAAATGTACTATCCAACACTGAATGAATTTTTCAAATCAGACCAGTGGTTCCTGAGATTAGCACGTTCAAACAAACAAACAAACTCTTCAGCTTTATAATATTAGTATAGATATGCAAATCACCTTTACAATCATGGCAGTTGTAACATTTAGTATTTAGATTTTTTATAATTTTGGATCTGAAAAATTGTACACCTAATACTAGGGAAGTACTTTCAAAATTATTTCCCTCCGTCCCTTAGTTTCCCTCGATGGTGCTGGCTATTAGTCTATTTTATATCTACTTGCAGTATTTTAAAAAATATATACCATGTTATGAGAAAAAAAAATCACAAAAATTTAAGAAAAATGTAATGATTGTCATGCAAAATTAATAGTCCGTAAATAAACAAATAAATAAAACCGCAACTGCACAATGCTACTTTCACGTAGGGATGGTGAGTGACAGGTGATTGAGTTCACTGATCCTTCAATTGGCCATGTGACTGTCTCGTAAACAAGACCTCTAGAAGTAGGCAATATAGAATACACAGTTCTACAACGAGAAATCTAGCAAAGCAAGAAGTCTGATGAAGTAACAGAATTGCTTACACGGTGCTATCAACATTAAAAATTTTATTATTTTTTTTTATTTTAGTTACCTACCTACTTTACAAAAAAAAATTGCATAATCTTATGCATCCACACTTTAAAACTCAAAGCATTTATTAGGTACTTTCGGCAGGCAGGATCATATTTTCTCGAGACTAAAAAGCAACTTCAGCTTATTTCCCTGAGTTTCCACTGTCCACATAATAATTTTTTTTTTCTTTTCTGAATGGACCATCTGGCAAGATAACAAATATATTACTATACACTATATTATTTAAACATATTCAAACAAACCTAAAAATAATTTCAGAATCGAAAATACTGTTTGCACAATATCATGTACTGTTATCTCTATCAACACTGTGCAACCAACAATGAGAGTCTGAAGAAAAAAAATTGGCTCACTAAACCTGTACTGTCTGATTTGATCTGATCTATTTACACTCACAACTGGGCTTTCACCCGGTGGCAAGGAGTCCTCTTCTTTTTGAAGTTTTACTTCTAATGCGACTTCCAACAAGGTTGCGTTAAACGTTTAACGCTACCATGGAGAATTATTTGCATGCAATTAAAAACTATTTTTTAATGATGCCAAAGAAGTATAACTTCTCACGTGCGTACCTAAGTATACGCACCCATTTTTTTTTGCTCTTGCTTTTAGTAGTCTCCTCAGATCCCTTGCATTTCTCACCCAGAGCATTCCTTCCCCCAGCCCACTCCACTCCCTCCTTATCCTCACTAGGAAGGTGTGTCTCTCTCTTTCCGTCTGCCTTTGTTCTCTCCGGAGCTTCCCCCCGTGGTCTCTCCGCCCCTCGTAGTCACCTCGGTGCACCCTAGTTCCCAGCAGCCCCTGGCTGATGTCTCATGACTTAGCGTGTCCACGTGAGACGTCTCAGGTCTCGGCATGTGGCATTTGGTAGGTGAATTTCGTGAAAGGAACGGGAGTCGAATGAAGAAATGTGCAACCACGGTGCTGCTATCTGTGGAAGTCTCAGAAAATTTTGAAAAGATGGTGAACCAATGTGATTCACCTGTATATATACTGCTTTCGTGAACACAGCAGAGTTTGCACCACGCACTGGTATTAAAAAGTAATATTTTATAACAGTGCAACTATCCTTTAATACTTTGTTATAATTTATTATTATAAAAAGGAATAACGACAACTTAAAAAATTTCCATTACAATTTTGACAGTCAACACTGAGATGTAGAGCTAGCACGGCGTTGATCATACCATACACACACAAGAAATTGTTAGCCAACATACATTCAATGCCACCAAAATAAAAGAATATTGTGATTAAATTTTTATTATTAAATCTTAAATGTTGAATCAGCTCGATAAGGTCTTTTATCATCTTATACAGTCTGACCAACCTTTCCACCCTCATCCCATGAGATGCTTCCCACCCCAACACCTTTATCATTTCCGTCAGACTATGCAGTTCCCCCTCTTGCCCTTCCTAACTCCCCCACACACCCTCACCCCCCCTGACGCTCTACGCTGTGCCTTCGCCAGCTCCCTCACCGCAGTCTGTGTCATCAGGTTACAATTGATTAATACACACTTACTTGTATGCCTTATATCAAACTAATGTTAGAAAAACTCCGATAAAGATTGTTACTTAAGGACACATCATTTTTACGATTAGGCATAGGCTAACCTACAAACCTGTTTGAAACATTAAGATGATGTTAATTTCCCTTTTTGACATGATAACGTCTCATAAATCGATGAACGCCTGCTGCACACACGAAAAAGCATGACTCGTTGTCACGTTCCGCCTGAGCCGAGCGTGCAAGAACCGGTCAACCACCGTGCGAGAAAATCTTCTATAATATCAAAAAGGTTAAGGCGGGCTTTTTAAAAGCGGCAATTTAAAAAATTTGATATGACGTTATCACGTAAAATTATTGTCCGTAAACCGACTTTACAGACAACCGCCCCCTTTTTTTTTTTGTGAGTTTGAGAAACATTTTATTTTTATTATTGATGTTTCTAGACATATTTTCAGTTACGACATGCAAATAAAAATAAAATAATGAATTTTAAAACAGTTTTAATATATAATTTGTATTATATCAATATGGTTGTGTTTTTTTTTTTTTTTCAAGGTTTTTAAGAGTCGCTAGCTTCAAATTCTCCGAGTTTTCCCTGTGGAACCCTGAACTTGCTAACGCGAAACTTGTGAGAGAATGCATGTTGCGTGGGAACGGTGTATTTTCAATTGGCACCATGAGATTCCAGATTAAATATTTGTAGGTGGTGCCTTCTCCTCAGGGACAGGACCAGGGGCAGAGATGCCGGGCAACCACCCCAGTTCCCACGGCGGTGCTTTTAGATTTTTATTTTTGATTGTCTTGTCTGCTGTTAAAAATATGGACATTAATCAGAAATGTAAAAAATAAATTTTCATTGTCTTCTAACTTAGTGATTTTGTATCAGAAAAAAATTTTCAAAGATTTTATTGCCACGTATGATGATGTAGTTAAACCTGAGATTCGATCTTAAGCATTCATAAAACTGACTAGAGGATAATTTAAGTATCAGGAAAGAACATCAAAATATCTTAAAATAAACTAGCAAAACCATTGTAAAAATTTCAGTTACGGGTTGGGTTAATAATGCTGTTTATATGAGAAAATTTTTCAAATTATCCTGGGAAGGGCCTCCGTCAAAATAAATAGCCCCGGGAGTCGCGAAGTGTAGGGACACTTCTGATTTTCCAATCTCCTGCCTTGTACTCTTTTCCTGGTGAGTTTCACAACCCACACTGTAAGCTGGCCATGTTTAGGTCAAATAGGTAGACAGTTCCTTTTGGTCCTAATCCTTCTGAAACCTTTCTACCTGCTGTGATTCAAAAAAAAATAAGATAAACTTATTTCACCCAATGTGTTACATAATTATTTGACAATTCCCAAAAACAGTATCAATGGTCTATGTATCCTTCTGTCATTGTTGTTCTGCAATCTTGTATGTAAACAACATGTGCTTGTCAGGGTTAGTTATCAAATACATCGCATGTTGCTTTGTAATTCACAGTTGGGAAATAAGCACTACTGATACTAAGAAGCAATATTATATGGTGAATAGCTATGAAACCGAAATAACCACGAAATTAATTCAATACACCACCAAACACCAAAATTTAAGTCATAACATATATTTTCATAACACTGAAAATACAGAAAAATTCACTTGAATTATCTCATTTAAGCTATTAAAATACTTCCAGAGTTGATTTCATAAATGTTTATATTGGTTTTAATTTAATAATCTGAAATTGTAAGTTACATTATTAATAATTGATATATAATTTTATTAATTAGTTATTAATTAATGTAGTAATTAATTAATTATTAATTAATGTTGTAATTAATTATTAATTAATGTTGTAATTAATTATTAATTAATATATTAATAATTAATTTAACAATTGAATTTCTATCTGTTTTTTTTTTCAAAGTAAATAAAAGAACCTATACGTAGCTGATACCATACAGACATGGGTAAAGCCTACAGAGAAACATAACGAGTACAATGTAATACAAGTAATTATGACAATTTGAGTCGCTGCTTTAAAAAATGGCATACTGATATTTTGATTGTTGCATGATTTATTTGCAGTTTTTTGTTTAACTTGCTCTCATCTATATATAAAGTATGTTTCATGTAAATATTTCAATTGTCTTACTACATATTGTTGAAGCAGTTGATCAATGTAATTGTGCTCTATAAATGTACTTATTAATACATGTGTTTTAATTTTTAATGATGATACAGATAATATCCATTTTTTTTATGACAAAATTAGATTTTTTTATAGGTAACACCATAAAATCTCGGCTCCACTAATATTACTTATGGGAAATGTGAAATCTGAAATAGTCACACAACACAGACTACTTATATCTTGTACGGTAAACCACATTGGTAAAGAGCATAAGAGCAAGCACAATGCCTTGTTTTCAAGCTACCTCACATGTTACTACTTCCTTACTGGTTTTCTCTTTATATATTTTTTTAAAAGTTAATTTTAACATCAAAGTCCTAAATGGTACAAACTAGTTAGATCCAAGAGTAGGTACCTACCAACTTTTCTATGCACTGTTGGAGATCCTTGTGGACTTAAAAAAAATGGTTTGAAAATATCCCATCCCAGTAGATTGTAAAAAGTAGTTTATTTGACTAGGACGATCTTTCCTCTGTATGTTTACCACAAGGCCTGGCAGCTGTACTCACAGAAACCATTTGATCAAATAGAAAAACCTTACAGAGTATGAAACAGAGAAGAACCATTAAAAGTACATGTTAAGCCATTGTCGAATACAGGTCAAAAACCCAAAGCTCCTAGGCTTCGCAGCACATTTAATTTACAACGAAAAAATCTGTATAAACAGAGGATTATTAAAATTACCATTGGGCAGTGACAGGTCAGGCAAATATAACCAAAAAAAGTTAAAAAGCAACTGAAACTAAATATACTAATGCAAGGAACACAATTACTACGCACAGCCTCACGCACCAAAAGCAAACAGATTTCATGTGCGGTTCGAAAGTAAGCTGGTGGCGTAAAAATTAATATTTTGACACTCACCTCTGATGGTGACATAGACGCCATTGTGTACGAGCCGGTCAGCTGTCTCTCTGTAAACAAACGAGTGTTGAAATGTGGGGGACCGTACAGTAAAAATGCGATTTTCTTGTGCACGGTAAATGATCACTTTAAACGCAGAGTAATGTGCGGTGTCAAACGTGTTTACGTTTAAAACTCACGGGAAAATTATTCTTCTGAACCTAATGTCAAATAGAATCACTTCGTTGTTCTCGGTAGGCCGTGGTGCCGAAGCGTTTAGACCGTCATAACCAAAGCACCGCCGGATAAAAAATATTCGTAAAGCTTACTAAAACAGTTTGTAAAAAAAAATGAATTTAGGTGGGACAATTCGATTCAATCGTGTCGGTGTTTGCGTGGTTGTAGTTATTTTCCTTCTGTTGCTATTTTATATGAACAGTGGTGGCGGCGGCAGCAGTAACAGCATCGGTGCAAAAAGTGTTCAAGAAGAGAAAAATACGAATTCTATTAATTTGCGAAAATTATTGATTGCTGCAATAGAAGTTGCAGAAAAAGGTGGCAAAGAAGTAATCGCTGTGCAAACGGAAAATGATCTGGACGAGAAAATTAAAGGGAAAACAAAAGAGGGAGTGAAAGAGCCGGTTACAAGAGCAGATCTTAATTCTCATTGTGTTATGTTTTACAGTCTGAAACGTCTTTATCCAGCGTTAAAGGTAATAATTCACAGTATTATTTAGATTAGCCGACCTCCGTAGTGTATTCCATTCGGATGCACACCTGCTTACGGTGCGAGGGGTTCTGGGTTCGAGTCCCGATCATCACTTATTTACCATGTTATGAGTGGTGAGGTTATGGTTATGATTACGTTACATGTTACAGATAATGTGATATTGTAAGAATGGTCGGTTAGGTTAGTTCCTACTTCTTTTAAAATAATGTGGATGTTTGGTTAGGACAGATTAGCTACAAAAAAAATACTGTGAAATTGTTTTAAAGATTGGTTAGGAATTACCAATATAAAATCCAACTAACTGGTAGTAGTCTAGATCTTGACTCCATAAAATACTGATGACATCACTAGCTGGCGTCGCTTACGTCATTACCACCCCTACATTCTTATGGGACAAGCACAGGAACATGGGGGTTTGTGTAAGGAACTGTAAAAATGCTATTTCTCACGTATTTCATTTTTTGAATATTATACGGTTTTCGGTATCGCAAACTAGACTATAATCCATCCACCACCCCCCTCCTCCTCTCAAGTCGGTTTTGCAATACCGATATTTCATTATCACAGAAATTATGTTTGTAGACGTTACAACTAATGGCGATATCGTGAAATATAACAGCGCGACTTAATTATTAGAAAACTTCATGATATTGAACAATAAAAGTTGCAGTAATAGTGGTGAAATATGAAGAATAAAATACCAGTATCGCAAACTAGACTGGACCGGTTGGGATTGTATCTAACTTAACGATACAGATGAAATACTATGTCGAAAATTTCTCACTTTCAAATTATTAAGTGCTAGTATCGCAAAATAGACTCCACTGGGTGGGACTGTAGTCTAATTCACGATTACATGAAAATGTATGGCAAATTAAATACCGATATCACTAAATAACCTGGTAGAATTTTTCCTTTATTTGTTTGGATATTAAATTTATTTTTAAGTGGGTGGAATAACGAAAAGTGCATCTCACAGGAGTGGGGTGTTCGATAATGATTTCACCATAACGAAAATTGTAAATTTTATTTTTACTTTACATAAAATCTCCTTTGAGAATATTACCATTTACTTATTTATTCACTTTTCATACCATAATCGCTTCAAATTTCAACTATTATGCTTTTTCTTTTTTCACTGCGCTATTTTGTCTTTTGCTGTCGTCAATTTTAAACACTATATTTTTGTTCGTTCCACAATTCAATTCGTCGTCATTGTATTTCACCGAACAATTACTCCCGAGAACATGTTCCTCAAAGTTGTATACGTACATATTTTCAAAATCAAATATAATTTGGTAATTCTACAGCTTTTCATCATCACAAACAAATTCCTTTCTTTATTTAAATATTTTATTTTAAATAGAACTGGTTAAGCAATAAGGAACAATTATCATTTCGTACCTAATCTAACCAATAATTCTCACGATTTTACTCTTTTTTTGGTGCATCGATCCTAATATAACCACACACTGGATAAACTACTTGAAGCATCACAATGTCTTCTAAGATAATGATGGGGAAAAATTATCAGGAAGTAGGTTATAAAATAAATAATTTTGGATATTTTATGATAATTTTTACGGATAAGTGGCTCCTTCAGAATTACCATTTTAGGCATTTGTTGTGCAACTGTTCATGCTCTGAAATGGGGTAGTGTGTTTTATGGGTGTATTTTACAACGTGATACCATAACAATACTGATTATCTCATCAATATGGCATCACTGATGTCATTGCCACCCCTACATTCTTACAAGACAAGTGTGGGAATATGTAAGTTTTAAATGGGAAACTTTCACATGTGCTTGTTTTTCACAAAACTATGTTTTTTTTATGTAACTTAACTATTGTGTATCATATTTTATACTAAAGTCCTACCAATTATAGTATGAAATACAATACATTCTATTACATACCTATGTATTGTATTCTTTACCACTACAATCACAACTAGTGTAGTATGTTTTGTGATACTACATTTTAATATTTAATTGTTTATTTCACCAATTAATTTATTCAATATAAAGAAACACAACCTTTCTTTCTCTCATGACTGCTACACACATACATCCTAACGAATATTATAAATGCAAAATCTGCACATCATATGCAAAATGCATAGTATCTTCTCGCAAGTGGGAAATGTGACAAATGTTTCATGAGGGGGTTGTGAGATGTAGTGTAGTATGTAAAATATTAATAATAGTAATAATTAATAATAATAGAAAATAGAAATAATTAGAAATATTATGCTACAGGAACAAACATGCCAACAGCATTTAAATGAGTCTAAACAGTTCCTTTTAATTTGAAGGGTACTTGTTGCAGATCAGCAAATAACCTCCAACCCACACATGGATAAACTATAAAACGTACCCTCACAAAATATGTACCTTAAAACAAATGACAAAGTCCTAAGCTGGATTAGGAATGGCTACTAGAGGTGTGTTATTGTAGGTACAAGCAAAGTTAAATTTTATATTTACGTCTCCTTTAATTATTATCTTTTCAACTGTATACATTATAAATAGATACAAAAAGTTTATTTCACAAAATACATTGTTGAATAATTCGTATATAATACTGATAATACTGATCCCTGTAACTGTAACATTCAAAACTTGTACAAAATTATAAGCATAACATGAAACTATTATATTTTACATTATCAAGTCCCGCAATCGGACTCTCGCAAAGCAAAGCTAGCCAACTGTTAATGTCAAAAAGAGAAAGAGTCAAATAGATACAGCGCATTATG
Organism: Bacillus rossius redtenbacheri; assembly: GCF_032445375.1. Classification (NCBI taxonomy): domain Eukaryota; kingdom Metazoa; phylum Arthropoda; class Insecta; order Phasmatodea; family Bacillidae; genus Bacillus; species Bacillus rossius. The sequence continues at coordinate 5,401,493 of NC_086345.1, forward strand.
CCACAAACGGCTTAACTTGTTAACGTAGACCAGACTATAATACAGAACTGGCACAGCATGATACAGTTACTAGAAGAGAAAAGAATTGAAAAATTATTTAACCACAAAACCGTACGTACCACGAGACTACTCGACATGGTTACCCTACTGCAGAATTCCAAACGTAATTTCCAAGTGGCAAGCCGAAACAAATAATTTAGAAGAAATTGCATTAAGCTACATAACGATCACCTGACGTTAAGAACAGGGCCACAACCTGTTGGTGCCCAAGCACACAAACCCAAGTTTTGCGAAGAAGCTTACCATGTCGAGAGCTCGCCAGCACCGTACCCCTAACTGACTTAAAGAGTTACCAAAGGAACTGCATGCTGCTCAAATGGAAAGTGACCCGACACTGTCGGTGGCTACCGCTGAAAAGGCCACGAGCCCTAGCACCTAAAATCCTCGAAAGCAGCGCCCCAGAAGGGGAACCGGGCAAGCGCAGTAAACCGGAAGGGTGGGGGATCAAAAACCAATTGGAAGGAGAAGAAATTGTGACGTATTTAAAGGGGAAAGGAGAGGGAATGGGTAGGAGGGGTGACAACTACGCCGCGCCGAAGTCAAAGTACATGACGACGTCATTACAAGTTGTTTAGGCGAACATTTTTTTTCCTACGTTATGTGAAACCTCAAAATGTTCTATTTTACTGTAGTTGCATAACTATTGCCACGTTACAAACATGTTAACTCCCTATCGTAGACAATAAAGTTTGTGTGTGTGCACACATACACACACACACATATACACTATATATAAATCTGTATCTACAGAAAAATTAAACATTTTCCTTAAGATACTTCTAAAGCCCTTTTGCTGTAGACTAGGTAGTGTAAAAATTAGAAAGAAATTAAAAAAACTACTTCTGTTGTATAGGTTATTTCAGAAGAAAAGAAGGAAAAAAATGAATGCAGTGATTTGCTGTTTCTGGATTCAGAACCAAATCTGAAAGGATACGACACTTTGCCAGATGAGACTGTTCCCGTTGACCACATTGCTGTGTGGATAGATCCGTTGGATGCAACTAAAGAATTCACAGGTAACTGTGCATTTCTAGTTTTGAATGAGGTGCCACAAGTGTGGTGTATTTATTTATTTATTTTTAATTTTTGTCTTTTTTTTTTATTAAAATAGTTTCCAGCTGTTTTTTTTTTTTTTTTTTTTTTTTTTTGTAATTGTTTCAAAATACTAGGGTATTTATAATTTAGTGTAATCACTTAAAATAGTTTCCCAAACACATGTTCAGAAGTGTATACAGAATTTCATTTCAATGGAGGGGGGAGGTTAGGAGGGTATAACCATTTTGCTCGCTGTTTGCCTTAAAATTTCCTTACTTTATTTGTAAGGAATGATTATATTTCTTGGAAATTTATATTTAAATACCTGGTAGCCATAGAAAAATTTTACATAAAAATTTGTGCACAGTATCATGAAATTAATATCTGTGTTTTCTTCTAATAAAAAATGTGCTTTAATGGAAGCTTTAACAGCAACTTCTATTTTAAGTGGTTTTTATAAGGTAGGTATTGCGTATTTCTTCCATAAATACTTTTTTTTTTTTGTGTAGGAAACATTGTAAACTTAACCATATATGATTTATATGAATTTATATGATCGTAAATACTGCTTGTAAATTCAGAACAGTTTCAGTATTTTCTTTTGCTGCCATTTTCAAAATACTGTTATTGAGTTAGCTTCAAAATTGCAAAGTACCTACTCTAAAAAATGTGTTGCGCTAATGTAAGTTGCTTATATTCCCACAGTGGAAAGTGTGACAGCTGGTTTTTTTTAACGTGGTACCGTAAAATGAGGTGAATAGGATCAGTTTGAAAATTCACGTTGGAATGTCAATGGGAAATATGAAATAAAAAAATGTTTTTATCCATTCAAAACTTGAGTCTTTATCCATAGTTTCTAGTGGTTTAGTCATGTTCTATTATGTCTAATGGTTTTTGCAAAAAAACTATAAATATTGTGTGATCCTATTTACCCCAAATATGGGGTGAATAGGATCACTCACTGAAATGTATGCATGATCCTTTTTGTAGAGCCTGTGATGTGAAAAGGATCAGTGTTTTTCTTGCAACTAACAATTTTTAATAAAACAGCCATGTAAATTTTTTTTTTATAATTTTTTTTTTCAATAAGATTTTTCACATTATTTGTAATAATACATAGCTTAGGCATAAAATGTTTTTATTTTAATGAACATACCTGTAACTATTCTTGAATATCTTTAATATTACCCGGTACAAGTATAGTCTCTTCTAAAACAACAGAAAAGCACCACAAAATTATAATACATACTGTATGGTCCTGTATAACTAACCACTAATGATTTGAACTTAAGTTATAATTTTAGCAGCATTTCATGAAATTGAGTTGTGGTTAAATTTGAACTTGAGCTGGCCTCTCCGGATAACTTCTGGTTCTGACCTGGCTGAAGGTAAAACTGGAAAAGTCCAACACAGCTGGAAACACATATATATGTCCCGAAAAATCTCGTGTTTGTTTGAATCTTAGAAAACTTGCTTCAAAGGTTTCACAGTCGAGTTTCTGCACAACTTGACTTATGTAATACAGAAGTTTGCTGGGTCCTGGTTTGCTTCCAGTTTCTGCAGCGAATCCTACAAGAACCCAGTCCTTAACGTGAATGTCATCTTCCGATACAGGCTCTATGTTGTTAAATGTCCTTCCAAACTGTGTCACTTTTGATTCCTCAAGCTCTTGACTTTCAATGGAACCATCGGAAAAGCTGTCATCAGAGCTGTCATCTGCAGTGTTGTTTCTTTTTTCTGGAAAGGCAACATCTTGTGTGTTCTCAGAGTATGCTTCTTCTGGTACTTCTGGTTCATAATCTTCATCTGATACTGGTATCGGACACTGGACACTTTTACCTGCTTCCACAGGTATTTTCTAAATAACTTTTAACGATAAGCTGCAAACCATACAAGTCTAAAGGATATCCCCATTCTGCACATACTAAGAGTTTTTCAACAAGCAATTTTTCTTCATGTTCGCTTAACACAGTCTGACCACCAATGTGTTTAACTTTACCCTTCAAGTGTCTCTGCAGAACAGTGTAGGGAATTCCATACTTCTTACTTGCTTGTCTAATTCTTACTCCATGGTTATACACATCCTTTCTTGCTCTTTGAATGACATCAAGATCTGGTTCACGATACACCTTTCCTCCTGGATTTGGAATATACTCACGGGACATTTCAAACTTGTAGTGATCCTATTCACCTCAAAGTCTAAAACACAATGCATAGAAATATAAAATTAGTTCCAAAATCATTTATTTCATCACTAAAATAGAAATGTTAACATCAAATAAATCTAAATACATACCTGAATAATATATCCAAATACAAATACAAAGTTATAACTCGTCATATATACTACACATGAAGTTTTCGTACACTCACAAACTTGATTGACTTAACCTCAAATTTCAGATGGCTGTTGTGTGAAGTGCTGCGAACATGCAAAACATTCATACACTTCAAATGTCATGTAAACAAAGCATAAACACTAACTAATTGTAATTATTTTCTGTTGCCATTATTATTCATGTCCCAATTTTTTTCATCTTACAATGAAGTTTTGATCCTATACACCACATTGATCCTATTCACCTCATTTTACGGTAATTCAAAAACAAATTGTTTTGCCAGAGAAGAAACTGGACTACGTGATGACGATGGTCTGCGTCGCAGTGGACGGCAAGCCCGTGATCGGAGTCATCCACAAGCCCTTCGGAGCGGAGCCCCGGACGACCTGGGCGTGGGTCGGCAAGAAATTCTCGTCCAACTTGAAAGTGCTCTCCGAGGTAGGTGCGTCACAGTCCAAGCACAAGTAGACCTTATCATTTTATCCATGCCGTAGATCCTGGTGGGGTATTGAGAAACCCCTTACTTATATACGTGAAGAGTTACTTTTAACATATTAAAATAGCAATGTTTTTCTCTTCTATATTTAAATGAGTAGAGCATAACAAAGAAACAAAGAAACAAATTTGTTTGGGGGGGGGGGGGGGGGGTTTATTAAGAAGCCCTTTATTTATATACATGAAGAGTTACTTTTAACATATTAAAATAGCAAAATTTATTCAAAGTCATGTTTTTCTCTTCTATATTTAAATGAGTAGAGCATAACAAAGAAACAAATTTTGTTAGGGGGTGATTAAGAAGCCCCTTACTTATATACATGAAGAGTTACTTTTAACATATTAAAATAGCAAAATTTATTCCAAGTCATTGTTTTTCTCTTCTATATTTAAATGAGTAGAGCATAAAATAAAATAAAAAAACAAATTGAGTTAGTGCCTAAAGTAACAATGGTAGCATGTAATATAATGTCATTAATATAAATTATTACAAAAATTCCAAAATTTGGAATTTGTGGCATTTGCTCTGTACTATTGTGGTCAAGTCAAACACCACAATTTGGACAGTCGGCAAAGAGCAGCTTCGAATGTTGGCAAAACATCGGAACTGTACTTGTATAGCTTTTCAACTGACAGTGAAACGGAGTTGAAAACTTTAACGTTAAAACTATGTGATATGGCAGTGGAATGCAAGCAACTAATAGATATTCACAGTTGGAACTTGAGCATAATTTTTTTGTAAAATTAGGTAAAATTGACTTAAATAAGCTTTGAAAGTTTAAATTAAGTAAATTAACAGATACTTAAAAACATGAACTAATGAGAAGTATGAGCAAAACAACACATTGCTAACATATAACTACCTCTCAGACATTCAATCAGCTATTATTTACTTTGAAACAGAAAACCTAACCAAGTACTAAAATGATCAGAAAAGAATAAAATTATTTATGCCACAAGACTTATATGTTGTGAGGGTAAGGGTGTGCAATGCTATATGTGACTGTAGCAATGTTATGGAGTAGCATTTAATTGATATTTTTTAAATTGGAAAATGGTCATATTCCCGAAAAAGTCAGGAAATTTTGTGTGTTGGTTTTGCCAAAAAACTTGTTCAATTTTGTTTATGAATTATTATTTTTTGTTTGGTTTGGTTTGGTTTTAGGATGATATAGGCATGACACCAAAAATTATTGTGTCCATGTCTCACGCGGGAGAGGTGAAGAATGTTTCAGAAAAAGCATTTGGTAAAAGTGTGGATATCATCGCAGCAGCCGGAGCAGGTAAGTGGAGTGTTCTGCGGCCAAAGTATGGTTTCTGATTTGCGCATGGTGTGATCGTGGTAAATGAAAACATTTATTATTTGACGTATTTCTTAGTTTAAATACATTTGATAGACTTCCGGAGCAAGAGGAAACAAAAATTGTGGGCCGTTTTAACATTTAAAAAAATATATAAAAATTTGTGTAAACCTAGGTATATATTAAATTTTTGTTTTGTTTTGGGTTAGTGAATTGCTTTTTTATGTTTCTGGTGGTTTCAGAAGGAAGAATAGGGGAATACTCTTGGCATTTATGTGAGATACGTACAGAATGTCTCGGTTCTTAGTGTCCAAACTCTGAGAATCTATTGTACAACTTAGAAGTAAAAAAAAATTTCCATGTATAATTTTTTTTAAAAAAATCTTTGTTCAGGAGATATTTCACATCTTGAGTTTTTTTCCAGAATACTGTTCAAAAAAAAATACTGTAGCCTTAAAAAAAATTTGAAGAAAGTTAGATTTCTGGTCAGGTAAGTTTGTTTTTAATCTTAGTGAATAAAAAAATTGGCCAATATCATTTAAAAATATTTTAAAATAAAAACTATATTTGGGTATATTTTGTAGGTTTAGCGGGTTTTCTTAAATATACAACTTGTCAAATTAAAAAAATAAATTTAATATAATGGACTTAACATTGGTATACCCAGACATGAAAATAATGTTGCAGCAAAGGTAGAAAATGATGATTTAATTGTTGTGTTCGGGAGAGGAATTCAGTGTGTTCTTAGCTCACATGGTCATTGCTAATGGGTGCAAATACATGAAAGTGTATGTGTGAAATTCGGCAAGACTCCCTCTCAAGGTGGGAATGAGACTCTAAAATTCCCCCCCCCCCCCCCCCCCTTAGTAAGAGACTCTCCGTAATGCAGGGACCGGGACCGCTATTCGCGTCGAATGCGCCCTGTGGGCTCTTTGTAAGGCGTCCCACACACGTGACACCTGGAAGTCGCTACTACATAGCTGGAAGCAAACACTAGTTTACAGTATAACGTGTTTAGTTCCGTGCTGTCATCACACGCCCTTGTTGCACGTGGATAAAACTCCCGACGGCACGAACTGGTATCCCTCATGGCCGAGCAGGAATGGTGGCGTAGGTTTCGAAGTTCCGTAAGTCGGAAAGAAGTTTATTTGAACAGCCTGCTGCCCGAGACAGGCACCAATGATAATACAAGAAGGTTTGAGGGTTGTGTAGGATAAAAACTAAATACTAAACACAATTACAGATCAGTGATGCCAAATTATAAAGATCTGGGGCGGGTGAGCATTTCCGGCATCGGGGTTGGCTGAAAGTAGCACGACATGGTGACTGATCACTGACTTCGCATCCAGCCGTTGACTGTCAAATTAAATAGTAATTATTGGGTATACTTTACTAGAGTATCATGTAAATATGCTGACAAAAATTCACCCTGTGATATAAAGTATACAAACAGTTCAAATATTATTAATTGAAATATTGGTGGTTCAAATATATTACCGTCCCGAGGAGTACATTCGTTAGTAGTGTCTTAGTCCACCACCTGATGTTGATGAACAAAACACACATTACTTATGGAAATGTCTTCTAAGAGAAACAGAGATCTTTTGGGTTGAAAAAGAAAGAATAGATTACAAATATTTTTTTTTTTTTAGTATTGTTTATGGAAACTTGGCACTGAAACTACTGTGCCCTCTTCTGGGGTTGACGTGCTATCGAAAATGTGCCGCGCACTGGTCCCTCATAGCACGTGCTAGCGGCAACGAACAGTGTTATGAGGGGTGTTGGGGAAAAGAAACAGGTGATTGCATCTGAAACCACAGTCTGCATAAACAATTTTACAACAAAGAAATATCATAAGATCCTACTACCGTGTACTAGCCATTCTTTTGTTTGCCTATGTAGAATAACTGTTGTGAACTGTAATCCATATTATTATATCATAGCAGATCTTAGATTTATAGCTTTATTATTTTTATTACAATTTTTAAAATAATAATGTTTTATTTCTTCAGCACATGCCACGTATTGTACTTACCGTGCATTTTCCATATAACAAACTTATCTGGATAGGCTGTATTTCGAACTACAGCCACCAAGCTGAACGGGAATGTTTTGTATGAAATAAATAAAATAATTTATCGAAATTGATATTGCTATTTAATTCTGCACCTTCAGCTTTGATTAATGAAATTAGTACACAATTTGAGAGTGGTTCTTTGATTGTAGAATCAAAAGAATTATTTGACAGAAGCCTTTCTTTGAATTCTGTTGATTTTTTTTTTAATTTCGATTTGATCATCACATTTTAAATATCGACTTGTTTTAATCTGAAAATTTCGCTCCCCACCAACGCTCATTACATCAAAACCGCAAATGTTAACTGTCTTAGCCGTACGTAAAGACCACGAGCAAAGTCTGCTCTACTAAAGATACATTTGCTTCAGCTCGGTAGCTTCCACAGTTCACGAGTTTTTTTAAGAGGTCTTGGATCCTCAGCCGAAGTGGCACTCGAACCGAGATCAAAGACGTTCGTAGTCCTGTCGGAAATTCACGAACCAACATTAGAAATTTGTCGTAAGAAAATTGTCGGGCCGTCGGATTAGTTTAAAAAGCGACGCCTGGCCCTGGAGGAGCCCGGGTCAGCAAGTGTGCGACTGGACTGGACCCTGTGCGCAGGCTACAAGTCCCTGGAGGTGGCCCAGGGGAACGCCACGGCCTACGTCCACACGACCGCCATCAAGAAATGGGACGTGTGCGCCGGCGACGCGGTGCTGAGCGCGCTGGGGGGCAGCATGACGACCCTGTCCGGGCGGGGCCTGGACTACGCGGGCTCGGCGGCCGCGGAGAACCGCGACGGGCTGTTGGCGACCCTGGCCCGGCACGGCTGGTACAAGGACAAGCTCGGTGCTGCTCTCAAGCCGCCCGCCAACTGATCCCTTCCCCCGCGACAGACGTGCCCTTGTTTGCTTTGCGGTTCCACTAATGAGTCTCCGGTCTTTACGATTTACTCTTTTTTTTTTATTTAAATTAACGATGGGCCAATCTAATTCTCAAGCACAATCGAAGATTTAAGGAAGGGAAATTCAGATATTCAAACCCTAGAACCTTTTTAGTTCACATGTTATATTTTATTTATCTCTACAGAAGCTATTAAAGAAATAATTTTATCTGCCACAAGCTACAATGCTCTGAGAATGTTTTTTTTTAGCTTTTTAGGGAACATTTTCGACACAAAAAAAAATAAAAGGTTTTATACTTTTTTATTTTACTAATAAAAATAAATGATTGAATGTTTCTTCAAGACTTGAATTTCTGAATGTTTGGTTAAAAACATTATTTATTGAGGTTTTATGAGGATTCAAAGCACACTTTTAAGAATTGAATTTAAGATTCAGATTTGAGAAAAAGTTTATTTTACCCATCACTAATTTAAATGAAAATGGTTCTGTTAGTTTATGAAAGTTTTATCTTCCGTTAAAATGATGGCTCTTTCATGATGTGTAGGACATGCAGTGCTGTATGAGATTATTGTTCCCACTCCCCAGCCAATATCTTCTCCCTTCTCTTCACCCCCCACTCCACCTCTTCTCCCTTCTCTTCACTCCCTGTTCCATCTTCTTCTCCCTTCACGTTAGTCCCTAGCCCATCTCTTCTCCCTTCTCTTCACTCCCTAGCCCATCTCTTCCTTCTCTTCACTCCCTGTTCCATCTTCTTCTCCCTTCTCTTCACCCCCCACTCCACCTCTTCACCCTTCTCTTCACTCCCTGTTCCATCTTCTTCTCACTTCTCTTCACTCCCTATCCCATCTCCTCACCCTTCTCTTCACTCCCTAGCCCATCTCTTCTCCCTTCTCTTCACATCCTCCTCATCCTGAATGCAGTGTTTGGGCATTGGCTTTGCAGCCAATATCGAGTGTGAATAGAACAGCTTGTATTGAATTTTATGGCATGTGTTGTTGAAACACAAGTACCTACCTGTTTGTACTCAGCATATTTTTATCAAAGCATTTATTTTTGTGATACTGGTATGTACTTGTTATGTAATTGGCCCTTCGTAGGTTTGTTTGGCAGGATAGTTGGCATGCTGATAGTCCTTCATGTATGATTAATGGCATGCAATATTTAATGGCACTGTGATCATGTTAGCAGAGCCTTTGTCATAAAATATAATTTTGAAGCAAAACAAGCATTTTCAATATTATGTCTGCAAGTTTATTAAAATCATATTTTTTTATTTATTCAAATGCTCTTAATTTATTTAAAATACAAAATTAGAATTCTGGCCTTATAGAAATTATTTTTAGCTTCTTAATACAGGGGTACAAATCCAGAGTCGACAATATACACCATAGAATATCTTTCTTTGTTTAATCTGAGGTTGTGAGGGTGGCAACTACTGCAAAATATTTGTGTTAAGCCATGTTTTTACTATTATTTTGGTAATGTTTGAATCCACTAACTGAAAATTAAATTTTAATGCATAATTTATTGTATCATTTAATACAATGTTTTGTACAGAAATATATTAAAATGTTCATGTTTTGACAGTAAAATTGTGTAAATATTACGGGTAATGTTTTTATGTATCAATATTTTATCAGCTGTAACTTGCCATCCAAATCATTAGCGAGTGAAAGTTGGAGGAATAAAATGTAGTATTGATGACTTCTTGTAAACAATCACATTCTTTAGCAGGGAATGAAATTGACCTTTACAAAAACTAAACAATATTGTCGCGGGTTGAAATTTTGCAGGGTTGTTGAAATCAAATTTAGGGACTTTACTGACGGGACTCTGGGCTGGCTGCTCTGTTCACTCGTCAGCGCAAGTGGCGTGACCATGTAATTGGGGCACGGGGCCGGCGCGGCGCGCTGCGGGCTTGCAGAATTTTGTTTGTTTGTTTGGCCGCGCGCTGGCGCAGCCACGGGCCGCAGTTACTGGGGCGCGCTGTCGTAACAAGCCGCGCGGTGTGGCCTGCACATTGGGGTAGAGGGGGGGTAGTCTTCCCAGATGTTCTAGTTAGTTGTTTAGTAAATTTGACTTCAATAACGAGCTTTTGTTATGGTAGGCGCGGCAGGGCGCGCGAATTTAAGCGCAAGTGAGTGGTGACTCGGGGCTCACTCAGGCGGAGGCTATGCGTCTCACCTGTGGTCACGAGTTGTTAGTTCGTTCGTGATGTAGGAATTCAAGCTTTCGGGCGGAGGCTATGGCCCTCGTCAGGGGTCACGCGTCATAGTTTTTAAAATGTAATGTTCGTTCGGGATTTCAAGGGCAGGAGAGGCCCCTACGTTATTTTTTTAAAGTAATCGATCAAGAAAGGCTTTTCGGAAAATGTGAGTATGGACTTATCTTTGTTTTAATTTTAAGTATTAATTATGATTTGAGGTATTCGGAAGGACTAGGGAAGTGTTTAGTGAAGTTCTCTCATTCTCTCTCTTGTAAGGTCGTTCAATCGTTAAGGAAGTAAAGAGATTATTGTTTTAAATTGTAATCCCGCTATTTAAATGTTCTTTAAAATGATGTTGAGTATTTGACTTTAAGAATAAAATAATTTTAATTAAGTATTATGTTATTTTGCAAAATCTCCTTAGTTCAGCTCTCACCAGACATCCTGTACGGGATGACGAACCTATGATCCTAGGTACAGTAAAGTATTTTATGAAGTTAAGACTAGTTGATGCCAAGCGAGTTGTTTCTATGTAAAGAGCTACGATTCTCGCCCCCCCCTCTGAAGGTGGATCGTGACAGAAATGGCGGTGGCACCGGCTAGGTGCACGTGACAGAAATGGTAGAGTTCGCCGGATAGGTTCTATTTCTGGAGAGAGAGAGAGGTAGATTTTTATGTTTATTATTAAGTTAGTTTCAGCTTCTGATAGCAGGTTATTAAGAGTTTACTTGAGGAGAGGATTACGGAATTTTAGTCTATAGTGGAGGAAGTCTTTGAGATTTTTTTTTTGACGTAACAGATGTTTATTTGAGGATACTTGTAAGGATAAAGTTTATAGTGATAAGTTGTTTTAAGTCGTTGAATTTATTGTAGATTTATATCGGGGATTATTACGTGAGGAGAATACGTTATAAGTTAAATGCTTATTAGAGATAATGCAAGTGGTTTAATTTAATTGAAGTTCATTTTAAGATTGTAGGTTAAGAGAGTTAAAATTTAAAATAAAGTTTTTTGTCGTAAATAGGAATTATTTTCAAGAGAAGTTTGTTTTGTTTTCGTGCGCGTAGGAGACGAGACGTACGAATTAAATCAGTCGAGGGAAGGATAAACGTTAGAAAGGAATTAAAGAGAAAACGAGAGTTTATGTAAAAGAGAGTTATAGAATTTATAGTGATGTTTTGTTTTAATTAGAAAAATGTTGAGAGTTGTTTCAGAACGACACGTCAGTGGACGTGGCAGAGTGAACACGTGACGGGGAGGTGCTGAGACCTAGCGGAGAACGGAGGAACCGCAAGCGAGGGTTGGCGCACCTGATGGAATTCGGTGACGTCACGGGCTCATACGGAGACGTGGACAGGCCGTGACCTTGTTTTGATCAGCTGTACGGTAACTTAGCGATAAGAAAATAGACTATTGGTTAAATAAATTTAAATTTAAGTGTGTTTTAGGAGAAGAGGAACTTTCAGTATGTAAGTAATTTAATTTAAGAAGTGTATGATGTATAGGCTAGAAGTGTTTCGTTGTAAGTTGTTTATGTTTTTGTTAGTTAAATTCTACCTCGGTTTTAAAAATATTTTTTTTGGGATTTGTAAACATTATTAAGGAGGTACACTATAAAATCGATAAGCATTGAGAAAACTGGGAAGGCTAGATTTTGTGTGTAGAGGGAATTTACTCCAAAAGAACAGAGAGACAAAATTAATGTTTTCATTAGGGCGAGGGACCCTAAGGTGAGGCGTTGTGTCCCTGGGAAGAAAGGGAATTGTAGCGCAGACCATAGGAGATGGGCTGACTACGGAATTAAGGGTCAGGAGAATCCTGAGAGTTGTGAGTAGTTTGGGGCAGGAGTTCCCCATGGTAGTACCGAAGTGGCTATCCTGTATGGGATAGGGTACCATTTCAATGAAGTTTGTTGGTGGGGTTAGAGCCCCCTGTGTAGTGGGCCTATAGCAGATAGGCACTACAGTGAATTTGGTTATTTTGTGAGGTAAATTCCCTGGAGGTTAAGTAAGATTGGATTCAGTTAGGAAGGAGGGAAATGAGAAACATTGCTGTAGAGAGTTAGTGTACTTGCCTAATGTGAAATTGAATTTTACTAAATTAATTTAGGAGAAAGTTTTGTTCGGTAAATAAATAATAATGGAAGATAGCTAGATAATTAATTAATTTTTTTTGAGTAAGGTGTTTTAAGTAATGAAATAAAATAAGGTGAAGTAATTTGAATAATTGGGGAGGAGTTTCTTTAAGAGTTTAGATAATTGTTTTTGAATTTATTGAGATATTCAGCCAGTGAAGTTTGAGTGTGAGAGATACAGTGAGATTTTAAGGAAATCGGTTGTTTATTAATTAGGACAAATGAGATTTTATGATTAAGAGTCAGTAAGCATAGTTAAAATTTACGACATGATATTTGTTGACAGTTTACAGTTATTAAGGAGAAAACAGAGTAATCTATTTATTTTTATTTTAATGGTTTGAAGATAAGATTATGAATTTTTTTTGGAAGTTTCTTTGGCATGTTGGAATAATTTTTTTTGATTTTTAGAATTTACAGAGAAAATTTAATTGATTTACATTAGTTTGGAAGTATGGAGGTTTAGTGTTCGATTAGCCCTAACTTGATGGTCGGATCCCAAAAGAATGCCGTAAAACCGATAGCCAATTGAGAGGAATGCGGTAGGCGCTTGTGTAGAGAGGGGTTGTGGGAAAACTCCTTGGGACTGATGGCAGATCAGGGGCCCTAAATAGTGTGTGATGCTGTAAAACCAGTGCAGAGAAAGCCTGGTATGCTTAAATTTTTGGGCACAGGTTATGTAAACCTGGGGTTCCATGGGATTTAGTCATGTTAGCTGCTGTGAGACATTAAGATTTCCAGGCTCCATAGTAAATTCAATGTAAATTTTTGTTTTCTTAAAATAATAAATTTGTTTTTAATTTATTTGAGATATTTGATTTGGAACAGTGAATACAGACCCCGAGGAATAAGAGTTATGCTGTGAGAGGAGAAGGTGGTAGGCCTAAAGGGTACAGGCACCACAGAGGTTATTTGTATTGCATAATTTAAATATAAGGAAACTTGAGAATTTGAAATTTTGTTGTTGGTTTGTACACCCATAAGAAGAGTATAGGCAGAATTTTTATTGTTATGAGATGTCTAATTTAATTGAAAAGAAGAAAGTTTAAAGATGCAAGGTAACATTATTATTGTAATAATTGAAAGAGATTAAGAGGTAGAGAGAAATAGGCAGTTTTTGTTTGTAAGTACTAAAGTTTACATATAGAAATTTAGTAACTAAGAATGAATAATAAGTTAAGTCTAGTGTAAAAGTTTTTTTTTAAGTTTGTTAAGTTAAGAGTCACAAGTAAATTTTTTTTTTTAGAGAGAATGTCTTTGATAGGAAGTATTAGAAACTTATGGGAAGTTTAGGGTAACATAAATAATGTAGGTAATGAATAATAAATAGATGGTAGGTCTTAAGTTAGGATTAACATTTGAAGCAGAATTTAATTAAGAAGAAGGAAAATAAATAGGCCTAATGAAAAGAACAAAAAAGGATTTTATGGTAAAGCATTTTTTTTAAGTAATAAACAATGAATAATAATGTTGTTTCAGGGTAATGTGTACTAATAATACAATTTTTTTTTTAGGACCAAAGAACAGGAATTATGTAATTTAAATTAACATGTATTTTTGAAACTGTTACAGATTCCTTAAGATGAGCTGAGCAGCAGTCCAGTTTACAAGATGACAAGAGTTCGAGAGACAAGATACAAGATCACTGAAACAAGAGCCAAGACTGAAGATTCAAGAGAAGAGAAAGCTGGCAGCCATGGACTTACAAGTGGAGATTAATAAGGTCATGTAAAGTTTTATTTTTTTTATGGAAGACAGTAACTGGAGTTTTTTTTTGTTATAAACATTATTTACAGAACTTTTTAGGTTATAGTAATGTAATGGAACTAGTGAGTTGTGGTAGCTGTCAAAAAGAACTAATACCTTAAGTTTAATTTTTAAAGTTAATTTTCTTAATTTACAGAGGGATTAGTAGTTTTTTTTAAACCTTATTTAGGTTGGAATTTAAATACAATAGCTTATTATAAATGTGTACGAACAGTTCAAGTTCACAGTACTGATAGGTAGGTCAGATGATCTTATTGATTTTGATGATTTGTTGTTTTGAGTTGATTTTTAGGTGTTGTGAATTAGACAATGAAATAGTTCTGAAAACTTAAATTATTTCAAGCTAAGAAATAGTAAAGTTAATTGTAACTCAAAGGACACCAGAATTTAATTTTTTTTTTTAATTAGTAATGTTTGAAAATTTTATACTTTACAAGAAAGGTTATAAACAAACAGATCGGATGGAACAAGGATGCAGTAAATCACAATTTCATTTAGAATTATTGATTAGCTTTTGAGGTTATGAAGTAAAAGTAATTATAGTTTAAAAGTTTGAATAAAAAAAAATGTTTTTTTTTTATTTGTTTGAAATAGAAAGTTTAAAAGTTAATTAGTCATGATCTAGGTGGGTGATGGGGTGGGAATTGGCCACTCTTTTTCCCTATAACCTCCCTAACATGGCCTTCTATTACATCTAACAGAAAAAAAAAAAAGAAGAAAAAGAAGACTTATTATTAGTTAGAATGTTTTTTTATGAAGATACCTGATGAACTTTTACTGTTTGGAAGAATAGAAGCAAGGTTAGTCAGATATTTTTACTCAGAAGAAGAAGAAGATAAAGCAGTTTTATGACTCGACAAGCCAGAGATTGGTGTTTCCCCTCTGCGCTTCTATTGACTACGTTGTTTACTCTCATGGGATAGCTGGTTCGGCACCATGGAGAGAGATTGGTGGGCATTGTGGTTGCCCCCAGAAGAAAAGAAGAGTAGAAGAGGTTATGGGTGGGTCATGTGAACTGACCTTCAACCCAGTTACTTCGTGGGGACTATTTGCTGTATAGAGAAGATCAAGACTCAAGAGTTAGGGAAAATCATTGGAGGTCATGTTTCCCTTCCTTAAGTTTTTCCTATCAAATTATTTGCCTGATTAGATTATGCTAAGGGTGGGATACTTTATGTTAGCAGTTGAATTAATTAATTTTATTTTTTTTGTGTGTTTGCATCCTTGCCCATCGATTGCAGTTTAGTAGTTAGTTTTGTATTTGTCAGGCGTGATGGTAATGCCTGTTGATGATGTTTCAGAATTGTAATCTGTTCGTGATGAGGATGGCACAACTCCGAAGCAGATGTGGGGAGAAGTTGTGAGCTGCCCTGGAAGCCAGTCCAGTAGCTGTTGGAGTTGAGTGGTGTTTGCTGATGGCCAGCCCAGGGAGCTACTCTTCTCGACAACACTGACTTCGAGGAGTTGCACCAACCTTCACGAGATAAGAGTTTAATTAATTGAAACACTGTAAGGACACTTAATTTTTTTTGAAGAACGAAAGAAGTATGGTAATAAACGGAAACCGAAAAAAAAAAAAAATAATAATTATCAAGAATTTGCACATTGTTTAACGAATACTGAGAAACTAAGAACAGTAATTTAATTTGTAAAGAGAGCTTCACTAACAGAACAATTTTTTTTGAATTGAGAACTCGAGCCTCTGAAGGTTCCTGTGAGAACAAACCAGATAAAAGTTTTACCTTTAATTTTATGAATACTTGTTGTTTTAAAATAAATCTTATGCAGAATCTAGATGTATGTTCAGACAGCAAGGAACTAAGAAAATTATTATTTTTGTGAAATGAGGAATTTATAGTTATGGTTTAATGGAAAAAGACAATTTGTAATTTTGAGGTAGCTCGATGGGGCTCGAGCTCTGTGAGGGGAGGGTTATGTCGCGGGTTGAAATTTTGCAGGGTTGTTGAAATCAAATTTAGGGACTTTACTGACGGGACTCTGGGCTGGCTGCTCTGTTCACTCGTCAGCGCAAGTGGCGTGACCATGTAATTGGGGCACGGGGCCGGCGCGGCGCGCTGCGGGCTTGCAGAATTTTGTTTGTTTGTTTGGCCGCGCGCTGGCGCAGCCACGGGCCGCAGTTACTGGGGCGCGCTGTCGTAACAAGCCGCGCGGTGTGGCCTGCACATTGGGGTAGAGGGGGGGTAGTCTTCCCAGATGTTCTAGTTAGTTGTTTAGTAAATTTGACTTCAATAACGAGCTTTTGTTATGGTAGGCGCGGCAGGGCGCGCGAATTTAAGCGCAAGTGAGTGGTGACTCGGGGCTCACTCAGGCGGAGGCTATGCGTCTCACCTGTGGTCACGAGTTGTTAGTTCGTTCGTGATGTAGGAATTCAAGCTTTCGGGCGGAGGCTATGGCCCTCGTCAGGGGTCACGCGTCATAGTTTTTAAAATGTAATGTTCGTTCGGGATTTCAAGGGCAGGAGAGGCCCCTACGTTATTTTTTTAAAGTAATCGATCAAGAAAGGCTTTTCGGAAAATGTGAGTATGGACTTATCTTTGTTTTAATTTTAAGTATTAATTATGATTTGAGGTATTCGGAAGGACTAGGGAAGTGTTTAGTGAAGTTCTCTCATTCTCTCTCTTGTAAGGTCGTTCAATCGTTAAGGAAGTAAAGAGATTATTGTTTTAAATTGTAATCCCGCTATTTAAATGTTCTTTAAAATGATGTTGAGTATTTGACTTTAAGAATAAAATAATTTTAATTAAGTATTATGTTATTTTGCAAAATCTCCTTAGTTCAGCTCTCACCAGACATCCTGTACGGGATGACGAACCTATGATCCTAGGTACAGTAAAGTATTTTATGAAGTTAAGACTAGTTGATGCCAAGCGAGTTGTTTCTATGTAAAGAGCTACGATTCTCGCCCCCCCCTCTGAAGGTGGATCGTGACAATATAGTTCAAAAATACACCCGCCCATTGAAGTAATGCTGTTTGACATCCAGATATTTAAGTAAGGACACAAATGAATTATGGTATGATTGGAAGTAGGGTGTTTACAAATTAAATGCAGCACTCCTATTTATCTATGTGAAATTTTAATTTTTATGCAGGCATACTGGAAACAGCACTTGCTTAATGTTAAACACAATACTACAATTTGACATGACTAATAAAAAAATTGGTTGTCTGTAAAGTGGGTTTACGGACGATAGTTTAACGTGACGTCATAACAAAACATTGATTGCATACTTTTATGAATAAAATTGAATCATTTTTATTTTAATAATAAAAGATTAAATACTTGAAATTATACTAGTAATCAGATTTTTAAAATGCAAGAATAATTAACCTTTATTGCCGAAATTGTTGTAATAAGCAATGAAAACCACATTAACTTTTCACTTCACTTTATAACCAGTCAACGAATCAGTTCACATGTAGATGTAAGTTGTGTGCTGCCGCTGTCTTTCTTCTCCTCGGTCGCATAGACCAATCGAGTTGAAGAGAGATAGATGCGGCGCAAGCGTAGAATGAGTGTAACAGGACACAGTGTAATGGAACAATGTGCGTAACGGAACACTTTTTCGTGCGTGTAGCCGGCGTTCATCGATTTATTAGACGTTACATCAAAAAATCATAGCTTACACTTTCCTTAATAGCTATCCTTCATTGCCTATTTACTCAAGCCCTGTTTAAATGGTACAATTTTATTTTTTATTTTTGATACTCTGTGTTCAAACCTATGTTTGTATTATGCCATCCCTATCCCATATGTCAGCACAGCTCTGGTGAGAAATGCCGGAAGCTTTCATGGCTAGTTTAACTCATACGTGCCATGCCAAATTCATATGGTTTGCGATTGTAACATTGTAGTTGGCAGACATACATTTATTAATCAACAGAGTTGAGAATTACACTATCAATATAAGCAAAAAAAAAATTGGTAGTAGAAAACTTAAAGTTTAATCTTCTTTAACTGTCTTATGTATTACCATATTTTTTTTGTATCTCATAAATGTTTTTATCCCCTACGTAGTACGGAAATGTCATGGCCAATTGTATGTAGCCCATGCATTTTTTTTACCTTGTATTTTTAATTAGGAATGTTCAATGGGCCTGTGTGAATACATACTAGTTTTATGACACAAAACAAATATCAAATAGAATGTTTAAAATATATTTATGAAGTCAAATGGAATTGTGAATATTGTTCTCGGTAAAGCTGTAGTACACTTATTTTATAAAAACAGGATTGAAGTAAAAAAAAAATAGTTTAATGTTTGTAATGTATGAATTGATTAAGTGATTAACCAATCAGGCCCTATATAGATATCATTATTTAATTAAAAAATTTAAATAACCATGCATAATATTAATATTGAACATTCATAAAAGCAAATGAAGTGTCTTTTGATATTTTTAAGCAACCAACTTTGCATATACAACACAAAAAAAAAATTTTCATGAGTGAATCTTAAGCTTTCAATGTTTTAAAGCTTTGCCACAAATGCGAAGCTTTGCATCAGAAACGAAGCTTCAAATAAAACGAATAGCAAATTCCTGACAAAGTCAAATCGAATATTAAAAATAGCTTTGATTGATTCACTTAGTCAAAGCTACACACAGGCCTAATGTTCAATCTTAAAAAGTAATAATTTTTTTGTTTATGCTTTAAATTTATTTAGACGTCTTATATTGTATATTGTTTTTAATGGGTGCAGTGTCTTGATCGAAATTACAGTACACAAACTTACTTCAGTGGTTTTAAAACTAATTATTCTAAATAATATACACATTCATGTAAAAAAAATTTCATTAGTGTTGTATTAATTACCAGTCTGTTTTCTGGAAAAATTTGAGCATTACTTTGAGGGGCCGGTGTAAAATACAAAGTAAAACTAACATGTCACTGTCTGTAATTTAAGTGGAATTAGGTCCCGTCATCTTGAGTTTTTCAATTTTATTTATATAGTTTGATTCTAGTGTATTAATTTTTCTTCAATATTCCCATTAAAACTATATTGATGGATTATCTGGCTAAATCGCTAATCTGGCACGGCTGTCTCTTTGAACAGGCCAGATTAAAAAAACATTTACTATACTATGCCATGCCAAAGCCATTAACTGCAATACGGAAGCTGTACTTTTAGCAGTGGTTGTGTATGTAAAAAAAAAAATTGGATGATGGGGCCTAATATCCTTAAGGCATAAAAACTAATATGAAATTTCAACTTATTAGGTTGCATTAAGCAGGGTCATCGAGAGGGTTTGTAAAGATGGTGTTAAGTTTTCAGATGTTTTTCTCGAAGGAAGAAAATTACAAATCAATTGATAAATTAATTCTTTGGAAACCTTACAGATTGTATGATACATGCAGATCACATTTACAATTGTGGACGTGGTAAACTATACAGTCTTTTTTTTTTTTTGTGGGGTTTTAAAAGGTAATGGGGAGGGGGCCCGAAAAATTTATTTGCTCCCGCAGGTTGTTAGTTTCTCTCGAAGGCCTTGGCATTAGTTGACTTTTATGTGTGATAAAAATATAGATATTCTATCAATTTTACATAATCATATTTCAAATTTTTGTACTGCTACATGGTTTTGAAATATGGCTTTGTGTACTGGTAATAAAGAAAGTAGATAAACGAAAGAAAAAAAATAATTGTTTTAATGATTGATTTCTAGGCTCTTTATTTAGACAGGTTGTAAAGCATCCGGGAAAACCTGGAATAGTGAGAATATGTTAGGACAGGGAACTTTAATTGAAGTGGTTGGATAAAGATTAATTCTGTATCGCCAACATGTTAATTGTGTCAGGGTTATTGTATTTGAGTTCAGTCCTTGCTCTGTTGCAGTGCTGATGTCCCAAGTGTTCTTGTGAAGGGGTAGGTCGTTGGTGCTGTGATGTATGGTGGGGGAAGGGGGGGAAAACAGGGAAATACTCAGTGTTGCCACACACAACAGGTGGTTGGACCACTTGGCTCGGAGTTGCAACAGGTTGCCACACGGCGGTGTTGTTCTCATCTGCGGTGACGTCACAGTTGGTTCATCAGTTTGAAGGTAGGTGTTGCTGATGTTAGGAGCACTGGTTTCTTTTTAATGTTTTAATAAATCTTGAGTGTAGGTCAGTGGCGGATTCATAGGGGGGGCGCAGGGGGCGCGCGCCCCCCCCTTGACCAGGGCAGCCCAGCACCAAGCATGGTTCTTGGCAAGGGGAGGGCGCGCACCCGGCCGCCGATGTTATACAATACACATTCATACACTTACCTTTAACGATTTCATGTCTTGGAAACAGTTTGAATAAAGTTTTATTAAGCTTTGTATGTGTCTAGAATCTTTAGTTTTTCTGTAGTGATTTTGACATTTGTATACTGCACAATTGGCCATTTTAACTACAAATAGCACACAATTATGCACCAACAACAGCAAATATTCGGGCGAGACGTAAATGAAACGGATAGAGCTTGGAAAAAGATCTCAGACTGCATCCAAGCAACCAAGGTGACGTAACAAGGGAGTGTGTAGAAGAGGTAGACCTGCGCCCCCCCCCCCCCCCATGAGATTTTTCTGTATCCGCCACTGGTGTAGGTAGTGGTTCAGGCCCGAACCGAGTGACACAGGTATCTTTGCGTTGGTGGGCCAACAGATCACTTGGGATGTAAATAAACAAATAAATAAATAAGGAATATATTATGCCTATACTGACGTTTGGTAGGGAGTGCCACATTTCAATAATTAGTTGTCACTAAGTTTAAGTTTAAATACTTTAGTAGCAGCTGTTGCCACTAGTGTGTGCCAGGCTATAGTACTAGTTGGTGGTGCCACATTTCAAATACTAAAGAACGCTGAATTTAAATTTCAAGAATGCAACTGGTAAATGCAACCGAATTTAAATTTCAAAATGTATCTCAGGAGGTATTCTTTAAGGTGAACAGTGCTCGAGGAAAGCCTTAAACTTCACCATCTTGGAATTGGGTACCATCTTGAATGGAGAGGTGTAGGCATGATGCGCCTAAGATTTTATTCCTTGATGTGCATAGGGTGTACCAAAAAAATCCTTTAACATCCTCCACCTTCTTGAAGTTAGGTGCCATCTTGGATGGAGAGTTGTAAGCATTAGATGCACGCACGAGAAATTTCCTTGTTAATCCAATAATATTTTTATTCTAGTAGATATAGACATAGTAAAAATCTTTATATATGTTTGCTTACAAAAATAGCTTTGACTTAAAGATATACTTATTTTTTTTATAATGTGTGGTAATAAATGTATTCAGTACTAGTTGTACCAGCTAGGCATTGCTGTGACTCAAGTCTGATTAAAAAGAAAAGAAATAGAAGAGAAAGCACACACATTTGTAATAAGTATAACAACACAATTACGTGAAACTTTTTCGGGCAAGATAAGGTTTTGAAACATTTCTGATGCCGAGGAGATATAAAAAGAGAACTTACAAGTTGAGGTAAAAATTTCAAAAGAAATTTAACTTTTGTCATGTGTATTGAGTTACATATGCTCTTTATTTAATTAATTTTATTATTATACAGGGTGTCCACAAAAGACCTTTACAACTTCAAACCTAAATAAAAAAATAATGTGACAAGGTATCTGGATGGGGTTTGTGGCATTATGATCAGAATCTCTCAAAGGTTTTATGTGAATTTTTTTCTGTTTGTTGCAGTTGTGAATGGTAACTGACATCCAAACATCACAGAAGATGGCTACACCCCAAGAGAAAGCGCAATGTGTATCCTGGTTCATCGAAAAAAATCAGATACGCAGGTGCAACGGAACTTTAGGACCAAATATGCGAGAGAACCACCTTCACGACCCACAATTCGTGAGTGGCACAAAAAATTTATGGAGACAGGGAGTGTTCTGCAGCAAAAAGGCAGTGGTCGGCCAAGCACAAGTGCGGGAGACATTGAACGTGTTCGTGAGGCCTTTGTCCGGAGCCCTGGTAAGTCTATTCGTACCGCCGCGAGACAATTGGAGTTACCTCGTTCGACTGTTCACAAAGTTCTTCACAAAAACCTGAGACTGTGCGCTTACAAAGTGCAGTTGTTACAAGCTCTTCAGCCATCGGATGGACCACGCCCCAAGGCTTTCGCTACAGATATGCTGGCTCGAATGGACGTGGAAGAAGATTTTCTTGGACGCATTCTGTTCACTGATGAGGCAATGTTTCATGTGTCAGGTCTACTAAACAGGCACAATGTGAGGATATGGGGATCTGAGAACCCACATGCCTCCAGAGCACTTGTGCGCGATAGCCCAAAATTTTACGTGTGGTGCGGGCTAATGAGTACCCGAATAATTGGGCCATTCTTTTTCGCCGAAAAAACAATCACAGCCAATGTCTATCTCGACATGCTTACTGAATTTGCTGTCCCACAGTTGGATGGAATTCAACATCATGTCATCCTTCAGCAGGATGGGGCACCACCTCACTGGGGAATGGCAGTTCGTGCCTATCTCAATGAACAGTTTCCTGACAGGTGGATCGGAAGAGATGGTCCGATACCGTGGCCTTCTCGTTCGCCTGACATAACCCCACTTGATTTCTTTCTTTGGGGTTATGTTAAGGATCGAGTGTACCATACAAATGTTCCCAACATCGATGAGCTGAAGCGGAGGATCGTGCAAGCTGTAGCCTCCATTGATGCAGGACTTCTTGAGCGAACATGGAAGGAAATCGAGTATAGGCTTGATGTGCTGCGCGCAACTAATGGCGCACATATTGAGATTTATTGACTGATCAACTAGACTAAATTCACATAAAAACTTGGAGAGATTCTGATCACAATGCTGCAAACCCCATTCAGATACCTTGTCACATTATTTTTTTATTTTGGTTTGAAGTTGTAAAGGTTTTTTGTGGACATTCTGTATACGAATGCAACGTTTTGTCAGAATTTCAAAGCAAATAGTGAAGAATGTTTAGAGATTAACTATTTCATACAAATGAAACTTTACAATTTTTATTTATATAGATAGTATTAAAATTAGTAGTAGCTCTTCTGCTATACAATTTAGCTACGTATATAATAATAAGCACTATATAGTGGTAAATAATAAATTTTGACATATATTAATGCTCATAAAATAGTGTATGTATTTCTTTGTCTCACCAAACAAATACTAAACTCTCTATAGTTATACTTATTTTTCTGTTCGTTATAACTGTTACCTAGTAATAATTTTGTTCATTTAATGTTATATGTATGGTTAATAATCATATTGTGATAAATTAAATGAGAGGCTATAGTGTTATATTCACAGAGTATTATATTAGAAACTGAATACTTCCCATTGTCTCAATGGAGAGCCAACCTCAGTGCACGGAGATGTGGACACGTCCTCTGGACCCTGTAGGTTGAGAGCATTTTTAAACTTTCACGAGTTCCCCTCGCAGTGCAACTAGTTAAGGGTAAGGGGTGACGCCGTCCCCGCTACCTCTGATTATTTAAACGTGATTTTTGTTCATTTCGAGATCTCAGGGAAGGTTCGGCCTTGTGGCTAGAGGTAGGGGTCAACGCAGTAGGGCCCCCCGAGCTGTTATGGCCACTCGGGACGCCTGAATAATAACACAAAGCTTCTGAAGATAATTGGTGAATTTAATACAGCACAGCCCAATACATGGTGCTGCCCGTTCTGGCCGTAACTGTTTGCCCGACGCGACTAGTCACACGCGCAGCTCACTTCCTCAGTGGCGACTCATGATTTTTATGCGCGTGAGGGGCGGACTCGTACACGTGATGCGATAGTTACAAAAAATACACTCTGATATGGCACATGATTTCTTGACGCACAATACACTACACTATTACCTAACTCTAAATAAACTGGGCTAGCAGCACGTAGGCCCGTGCCTCCGGCGACTCTACGTGATGTCTAGATGTGTCCCAGGGACTGAATCTTTATTATGTTCGATGGCACGCGTTGCCTGCTGGCTGCCCCGTGCGGGCCAAAACTATGTAGCCGGTAGGCTAGGTTGGGCGTGAAGCGCCGACGTAAAACCACATAATCTCCCCACAGTACTTACGTATGACGTAGAACACTCATCTTGGAGCACTGATTGAATTAAGTTAAGTACCTCATGGTAAATTTAGGCCGACCGCGGAACTACGTAAAAGGTTGAAAAGAAATTACACTATTGAAAACTACATGTCGGTGAATGCAAAGGTTGAAGGTTCCGCGTTGCGCGCAGGCTGCCGGCCTGGGTGAGCTCTCGAAGGACACTGCCTGTGTCGCCGCGCGCGACCCCCCTCCCCCGCCAGCCCTCCCGTGGAAACGTGTGAATTTCGCGGGAAACTGAACCGGCCAGGTTCGGGACAAATCGCACAGTGAAACATGATTTTGCAAAGACTTAATTATTAATTAATGGAAAATAATGTTTAATAAAACCTGTGGAAAACATAATTAAAATAATTTGTTGTAGTGCGGCGGAGGGACATGCCACACCCGGCCGGATCCTTCCGCCGGTGCGGCACTCGTTGCATGGTGTTCGCCTCGTCGCACGCACTGCACTTTGATGCGCGCACGAGCGCGTTCGGTGCACACGTTTTTACGAGACGCTGATGAGGCATAGCGGTCTATGCGACAGAGGAGCATTGGCGGTCGGCGTCAGGGGAATCTGCCATGGCAGGCCAATCCCCTCCTAGCACACGATGCATACTACCCTTCCTGCGTGGCTAAAACCCTGTATCATTAGGTATATAGGCTTCGGTCTGAGATGCATATAGGTCTTCCCAACCTTGATCTCTCCCAAACACACTTAGTTTTCAACTAAGATTAAGAAAAATTCATGTCAGAGAGCATTACCCCAGAGAAATCTGGAAACAGTAAACTCGATGTTGCATCGTCTCTCCGTAACCGTAATCAAGTACAACTCATTAAACCATAACCCGCAGGCACATGATGTACCTGAGATAGACCAGCCGCACGGCTATCTTGCCCGCTACTGCCCTAGTCACAGATACAACATCTTTCCCTTTTTATTTGAAGTTGCAAAATACATCAAGCCACTAGATAACACAGATACATCTCATACATCTACCCTTTCGATTTTTTTTTTCCAGTCCCAAGATCTCATACAAATAAACTGAGATTATAATTTACCATTATTAATGGTTATATAAGCTAGATACACATACAAGTACTAATCAATTATATAAGACAATTCTTTAATTACACAGCTCAAACAATTGAATACAAACAAGATAGAATATTTTACAAAACATACCCTGAGTTTACTAAGCCTCTTTATTATGCACTATAGGCACCGTGCACGGGTCTGAAAATCGTACTGGTGGCGCTGCGTAGTGTTTATTTTCGAAACAACTTGAGGGACTGCCGCGCGCGACCTGCCTGTCTCTCTCCGAGACACGCAGCCCGCTGAAAATCAGTTTGTAATAATGTGTGATATAGAAACTACATGTGGTTTCCTACCGATTAAAAATAGTAACCTCAGTGAGAATAAATTATCGACAGGGAAAAATATTTGTATCAGTGGCCATGTGAATAATGTAAAGGAAATAAAGAGAGGTGACGTTTCTCTATTAAAAGCAGAAGTGATTCGGCAAACGTCTGTTAATCTTCCACCGTACCTTGTCACTCATGAAGTATTTTATTTCCATACGTTTATACTTGAGTGCCTATTGTTTAAATGTTAATGTTTATTTAACCGTTCATTTGTTTTCGTAGGTTGACGGCGGAAGAAAAAATTATAAACATAAACTGCCCATGCCCGGCAGGACTTGGATGCGACTGTAAACACATTGCTGCAGTTATTTACTATGTTAATAATGAACAAATTACTTCGAAGACTGACATTCCACAAACATGGGGAAAACCATGTTCCAATAGGGCTGCGAAAGAAAAGTATTCAAAGGGAAAGCGAATAAGTGAAATATTTCATAAAAAAAAGAACTAATATATTCTGTAGCCGCTTCTCCTTTAGAATTGGATACACTTGTTAATATCGCTTGTCCTATGTATCAAATGTTACAAGCAGAAAACAGAACAGAAGAGGAACGTGGCTGTAAAAGTGTAATTAATTATTTATTAGAATCAGTGGAAAGCTCAGTAGTGCTGGATGGGTGTAAAAATATAACTAAAGAAATCCTACAAAATCAGTGTAATAGTTTGACAACAAAGTTAGCGTTTAGACCATTGAATGAGGGCGAACAGTCATTCTACGAAAACTATGTGAGTGTTAGTAATGAGAAGGCACTCAATATTTATGTAGCAACACGGAAGCAGTCAGAATGTTCAGAATGGTTCACTGAAAGAAAACTCCGCATCTCGGCGAGCAACAAGGCTCATCGCATAAAAGTAAGAAGAGAAAGTTTTGACTCGTTAGCAAATACTTTTTTGGTAGAGTCTAACAAAATTCTAGTTGGTGTAGCCGTTAGAAATGTGAAATACGGAAAATACATGGAATCTGAAGCCATAGGCCATTATCAAAGAACATATGATACGAAAGTGTTATGTTATGGACTGGTAATTTATAAACTGAAACCATGGCTTTGTGGAAGCCCAGATGGCATCGTAGTTAGTGGAGGCAAGGCAAAAAAGGTATTAGAAGTAAAATGTCCAATTTCATGTAAAGATAATGGCATAATTGATGAGGCAGGAAATGTTTCTTTGAAATATTTACTTCTAGACGAAAGGGGAAACATTACATTAAAGAAAAATAATATTTATTACACTCAGTGTCAGATATTAATGTATGTAACAGGTGTTCATACATGTGACTTGTATGTTTACAGTAGAAAACAACAGATCTGCATAACATTAGAAAAGAACTTGATGTACATTGAGAACTGTATTAATAAAATAGAAACATTCTATTTTAATCACTATTTACCTAAACTTGTTTCAGTAAATGTCTAGTAATCAAACAAATGTACATTATAATAACAAATGTTATTCATAGCAGATTGCATTTCCTCTGTTTATCTGTTTTCGTGTAGAATTTCCATGTCTTGACTAACTTAAATTTATTAACTTTGTAGTCATACATATTTAATACATAAAGTACTCATTCAGTATGTTTACATAGTAAAAATCTGTCTTTATGTATTATTTTTAATGATAGGAGACTGCAAATTGACTAAAACAGAACATATATGAACAATATCGTCAATACCTCTCAACATGAATTCTAACACTGGCAATACTGTTAGTAGTTTCACTTCTTCAACTATTAATTTTCCATCATGAAGGTATGGCGGAGTTACAACAACGACCCCTTTGTCGGAGAGGCTAGTTTTTATTCCTGGAAAACCTTTGTCGACCATGACCTCATCGCCAACTTCTAATAGAATCAATAATCCACAATCATTTGTAATGAATGTGTCACTCGATCTGCCACCATAGCATTTTGATTTGAAGGTCACCATTCCACTAGGTGAAATGCCTACCAGGAATTTTATTGTGTAAGTAACCTTGTAATTAGAATAAAGAATAATTCTTTGATCAACAATGGGTGACTGTTCTACTTTAATTTCCGTACAATCAATTATTACTCGGAAATTAGGGTACTTTCTTTTGAAAATTGCAGGCATTGTTTCCATTATACTTTCCCTGCTAGGCCAAGACACATAATTAGCCATTGTAGATGCTAGCAACATTAGAGTAGTGGTGAAAATACGTGATATAGTTGTACGGTGAACTCCGAACATCACCCTCATAGCAGAATATGACAAGCCAGTTTTCATCTTCATTAAAAATATTAGCAAACGATTTTCTTTACTAATTTTGCTGTAAGATTGTGTTTGATTAAGTAACAGTGTTAACAATAGATTAAAAACAGCAAATGTCACGCCAGTTAAGACTCGCAGTTCTGTCTCATCTCTTATTGAGGGGTATCCTTGAAAACCTTGAATTTCATTACACATATCACATGTTCCTGAGCTCTTGTCATAACGTTTCTTATACGAATTATGGCAGACTTGCAATGGAATAGAAGCTTGAGTCGACAATTCATCCCCATCAGTTGTACAAGAAAAAACAAAATCGCAGACAATTGTCTCATTTACATCCGTCTGTATTGCAACTTCATGTTTCTTAATAGCAGCACTCGTTGAACATTCATAATCTATAATATCTACATAGCTACTGTTTTTTTTTAAACCTTTTCGCGGATCTTTCATCCCTCTCGGAAGCGTGTGATGAGGCAGCTGTCTTTTTATAGTTTTTTTTTGGAAATAAACTGGGGACGTATGCAGGACTGTTAGGGTGTCCTGACCTTTTGTTTCCAATAAAGTGAACACTGCATATTCTTGAGGTGGTTGTTGGTTCCCAAGGTGAATTATCAACACTGAAATAAAAATGTAACTTTTACCAAATAATACACTAATAGCCTCTATATAAATAACAAATTAGTAAATGTACTAAAATAAAAGTAAAATGATAGAGTAGTGCTGGCAAATATTTTTCTTAAAACCTCGTCAAGTTCACGAATCGTATGCAAAAAATATAAAACTGTAAAAGCAAACATTTTTTTGTTGTTTTATTTTATATAAATGTTTATTTATTTAGAAAAAAATGTTCAAAGCACTTAAATTTGACCACTTTTATGCAAAACTCGGAATAATATTTTCAAATGTGTTTCACAGAGCTTACATTTACTGTCGCAGCGACAGATGCTAGGCATAAATGTAAATAAACCATGTGATTACCGTGATACTTAACATAATTTTAGCATACTTTGTGCAGAAATTAACTGCTTTTATAGCATTATATGCCTACATATTGTTTAACTTTGGCATATAATAGTTTATAAGCAGTGTACTTTTGTCTGCGTACCGCTTGAACCCACAACTTTCGTCGTTGTTCTTCAGTTTTCCGCTTTGGAAATGAATAAAGCACTATATCAGAGGATGTGTTTCTGTACGCATTACTACACCCAACCACACAGCAATTTGTGTTACCTTTCCGCTTTTTAAATACATTCATATTGCTAGTTGTTTTGAACTGTTTAGAAGTGACACACTAGCGATGCGCAGTTACTCAATTCCTGCCGTCCCGCAGTTAGTTACACCGTTGGCCGCCAGAGTGGCGCGCACGGTGCCTATACTCTGTCAGCCACTTTGGAGGGCCCCTTTTTCTACCAGACTTACGAAGCATTGGACTGGCCTGATTTCCTTCATTATCCCATCCTTTCCAGTCACTGTCGCTGTCGGACTCATTAGACCCTTCTCCTGAAGTATTAGCCGTGGGACCTTCTGTCTGCTCGGTGTTTCTCTGGTTTCCCTCTGTGTTCTGTAGTTGCTCCCCGCTGTTCTGCATCGACCCCCTACGGATTCCCACTACTCCCTGAGAGGGTGCACACACCAAGTGGTGACGGTTGCGCCTGTATGTTTTGCCGCCAACCTGAACCTGATATGATCTAGGTGCAGTGAAGCAGCTATAGTCATTGATTTCTCTTCCGTACTTCTTAAGGTCCGGGACCCAGACTCTATCACCTTTAGTGAGCAAAGGAAGCTCCTTTGCTCTGTGTCTTTTGTCGTACCATTGAGCGTAATACTCTTTGACTTTTTCCAACCTCTGTTTTAATTGCTCGTTGGGCTTTCCCGATACCAACGATGGAAGTGAGGTCCTAACTTTTCTACCTAGCATAATTTTCGCTGGGGAAAAACTGCATTCTAGAGGGGTACTCCGGTATGCAAGAAGAGCCTCGTGAACATCCTTACACTTAGTTAATAATCTTTTTGCAGTTTTCACGGCTGCCTCTGCACAACCATTTGACTGGGTAGTAAGGACTGCTAGTTTGGTGTCTGAAACCATATTCTTTTGCAAAGTCACGAAACCTTCCCCTTGAACTGAGGGCCATTATCTGTTCGTACAATTTCGGGGACTCCAAAGCATGCAAAAACCCAAAATCTGTCTTGCACTGGTGTACGACTGCAGTTTCTGTTAGGTTAGTTATTTCGAGCAGCTCAAAGTACTTAGAGAAATAGTCCACTATTACTAGATACCATCTACCTTGACATTTCATTAAGTGTATAGCCACCTTTTGCCATGGGTAGTCTGGGATGGCCTCGGAAATGAATGGTTCCTTAGCCTGGCTCCTGTGTTCGATGCATGTGGGGCACACTGCTATGACTGCTGCGATCTGGTCCTCTATTCCCAACCACCAAACAGTTTCTCTAGCTCTGGCTTTACA
This sequence comes from Bacillus rossius redtenbacheri, assembly GCF_032445375.1. Taxonomy (NCBI): domain Eukaryota; kingdom Metazoa; phylum Arthropoda; class Insecta; order Phasmatodea; family Bacillidae; genus Bacillus; species Bacillus rossius. The sequence continues at coordinate 5,431,966 of NC_086345.1, forward strand.
TTTTGTTATGCCTAAGTGGCCTTTATGCAGCTGTCCAAGGACGTACTGCTGCATCTCAACGGGAACTATTAACTGTTTGCCCTTTAGCAGGAATTCTCCACAAATGTTTATTTCCAACCTGTACTGATAGTACTTGTCAAGTTCTTTTGGTAACTGTCGCTTAGGAGGCCACTGTGTTTTGGTGAACTCTGTAAGTTTTTGACAAACGGGATCGGTTTGCTGTTTGGCTTTGATCTGCTCTAGGGTATTAGGTGCAACAGACACATTGGCTACGACCATGTTCACCTGTGCCTCTGTGTCTGCTGCTAGTTCCTCAGCCAATGGGTCTGTACCCGGAAGTGGGTTGCGTGACAAACAATCCGCTATGACTAACTGCTTACCTGGCACATAAGACACTGTATACGAATACTTCATTAGCCTGATTCTGAATCTCTGCAACCTAGGGCTCAGTTCATCAATGTTTTTTGAGGTTAGTATTTGAATTAGGGGCTTGTGGTCGGTCTCCAATTCCACTTGAAGGCCTAGAACGTATTCTTGAAATTTCTCACATGCCCATGTCAAGGCCAGGGCCTCTTTCTCTATTTGGGCATATCTCGTTTCGGTCTTGGTGAGAACTCTAGAGCCATAACAAACTACCTCCCTTGTACCATTCTCTCCTGCTTGCATTAGTGAGCTAGACAAGGAGCATGTAGCAAGAGCTGTTTTATTCCCTGGAAGGCTGTCTGTTGGTCCTTTCCCCACATATACATGCAATTTTCTTTTAGTAATTCCCGCAGGGGTTGTAGAACCTGACTTTTGTTAGGTATATATGTCCCTACATAATTAACCATGCCCAGGAACCGCATTAATTCTGTCCTATTCCTAGGTTCTGGAAATTGTGCAATGGCTGTAACTCTGCTTGGGTCAACTGATGTACCCTTTGCTGAAACTATCTGACCCAGGAACTTGACTGTATCTACCCCAAAAACACTTTTGTCCATATTAATTGTGATACCTACTTCCTTGTACTTAGTCAACACCAAGCACAGAGTAGCATCATGTTGTTCGACATTTTCTCCATAGACAAGAACAGCATCAACATGTTGCAGAACATTTGGTACATTTTCTAACATGCGAGCAATCTTGCAACTGAAATACTCTGGAGCTGCATTTAGGCCAAAAGGCAACCTTCGATACATGAACCTCCCAAATGGGGTGATGAAGGTTGTTAGAGGCTGGCTACGTTCGCTAAGTGGGACTTGGTAAAATCCTGAGTTAGTATCTATTTTACTAAAGATTTTAGCATTGTTCAGTTGTGACAATGTGTACTGAACTTTATGTATGGGAAACACTGGGCGGTCCACATATTTATTCAGTTCAGTAAAATCACAACAAATCCTCACCTTGTCTCTCTTAGCCACAACTACCATGGGAGCGCAAAACTGTGTAGGGTAATCTACTGGTGTAATGACACCTAACCTAACCATTCTTTCTAACTCTTCTTTCACCTTTGGTAATAAAGGCAGTGGAACTAACCAGGGTGCAGTCAGCGCGTAGGGTTGTGCCTCATTCTGCAAATGTATCTCCATCTCTCCTTCGAACTTACCCAAGCCTGTACAGACTTGGGGAAATTCAGCTGCAACATTAACACTGCGAACCACTTGAATCACTTGCAGAGCACGAAGGGCATCTTTACCCAACAAGGGATTGCGTAACTTGTTGATGAAGTAAGTCTTTATATTCTTCTCTTGCCCCTTGTATCGCAAGGTTAAGTACCGGAAACCGACAACATCAAGCAGGTGTCCATCGGGCCCACAGACTGTGCTGAAACTGGTTTCCAGGATGACATTCTTTTCGTCTAAGATAACAGCTGGAAGACAAGTGATGTCTGCCCCTGTATCAATCACAAAGTCCACTGTCATGCCCAATTCTGGAACTTCCATCTTGACTTGAAATGAGACGTGTTTCTGCTGACTTCCCGCCGAGCCTAACCCTGCGGCCACACTACCAATTACAAATTCATTCGAGCTGTATGGAGGGTTTTGATTTTCGTTGATAGTTTGGACATTTTTTTTTGGCCCTACAAACTCTAGAACAGTGACCTTTGCGGCCGCAAGAATAACACTCAGTGTTAATTGCAGGGCACTTATTGTTGACATGAGTCCTACCACAATAAGCACAATTGTTGCTTTGTTCCCTCCCTGACGACCCTGCATTTCCCCTCCACCGTGGATAGGCACCATACTGATATTTTAGGTGATCGCGATTGGTTGTGTGATCTCGACGTACATAATTCACCTCCTCGGGTCTTTTCCCACGTAACTGAGAGGACTGTGACGACTGTAGCTCAGCTTGTCTGCACATGTTGATGGCCTCTTGTAAGGTTAAGTCACTCACTAACTGCATTTTATCACTGAGTTCAGTATCGCACATTCCCACGACGATGCGATCGCGTATCAACTCTGCTTTAAGAGGCCCGTACTCGCATGTCTCCGCGAGTGTACGTAGTGCAGTTATGAACACCTCAGCCGTTTCTCCTGGTTGCTGAACCCTTGAGTTAAATTTGAAGCGTTCAAATATAATGTTTATACGAGGTTGGAAGTGCTTATCGAAAGCTGCGACTAACTCAGCATACGACCACTCTCCCGACGGTCGGGGAAACGTCACTATTACGTCGTCCGCCTGTTCACCCAATAAATACATCAGTAGGTCAATCTTGTTTTTATCCTTGTTTACATTTTAACCGGTGAGGTTAAGGTACCGTTCGAAACGCAACTTCCAGCGAGGCCACGCGTTAGCATCAGCGAAATCGAGCGGGGTGGGCGGTTTTATGTGTTGGCTGCTCGGCCGCGGAAGATTTTCTATGTCCTTACCACCGTCGTCCATGTTGGACGCTTTTTTCCGACACAAGACCATTTTATACACGACCTGTTTCACATACACAAACCACGACCGATTGAAAAGGATCAACTGAATTTACCGCTGCCACCATGTTGCATCGTCTCTCCGTAACTGTAATCAAGTACAACTCATTAAACCATAACCTGCAGGCACATGATGTACCTGAGATAGACCAGCCACACGGCCATCTTGCCCGCTACTGCCCTAGTCACAGATACAACACCCGAGAAGTAATATTGGGAACTTATTACTTCAATTTTTTGTTTCTCTCCCTTCCTTTCCTTCCTGCCAGTGACTTTCCAGAGACCACAAGCACCTTCCTTTCTGCTAGTGACTCTCCTGAGACTACGGTCATGTTTATTGCTGCTAGTGACTCTTACAATATTGTGGGAAAACTCCCTTCTACCCCCTTTCTTAAAACATGTATGAGGAAGTGTTAGGGTCGTAGGCATGATTTACAGCAGGCTCGCCATCAGGGAGTGGAGAAGCAGCCCCAGTCGCCGTTCCAGTAGGGCTACTGTGCGGGCGAAGCTAAAAATGTGTTGACAACAAGAGTATGTTAGCTGAGGTCTGTGCCACGACTACAATCACAAAATTATGTACAAAACTAAAATGCCCTTTGGGTGGGCACACGTTATGTTTCCCTGCTAGTGAGATCAAGTCACTTGTGGAGGACTAGCCATGGAGCAGATGGAAACAATTTTAGAAATTTTACTCCATTTTAGAACTTCGTCAGTGATGAAACAAAGGTTGAAGTATGCGCATGCGACTAGCCCTGACGAGAGATTATGGCAAACTGCCAGAGGCCGTGGTCTCTGCGTACCACCACTGTGATTACATGCAGTATGCAAAAGGAATAAGCCAAATTATGTCATTCACCCTGGTCGTGCTAACACATAATTGCCTAACAATTAATTATTGTTCATGGCTAATAAAATATTGTTTCATTATTATTGGGGTTAATAGACACAGGACATTTAATAAATGTGTTTGCTGGTCGATTGCCGCTCGGGTGACAATCGATATTGGTGGTGTTGGGCATTCTTAGAGCTGCACTAGCTTACCCTGTACTTGTGCTTAAGGCGCATTCCAGTCGCACTACACACGCTCTTGTCGAGGAGGCGCTGTGCCATAGTGGCCTGTGCGGATCGAAGGACCACCCTACCAAAAATTTACATCAGAAAATACAACATGGAAATGCCGTCGTCCGGGGTCTCGGGCTCGAGTCCCGGTGTGGCTCCTAGTGGGAAAAGGCGGTTCTTGATCTGTGTTGTCCGGGTGGGCGCCAGACTAGCTCGTTTCTAGTCGTGAATTTGGGGTCGTGGATGTATGTGCCCCTGCGTGGCCCACTAGGGCCGGCGGCGGTGTTGCGTGAGATGATTAAATAAGAGACGTGGAGTTGAGGTGGCGGTGTCGTACCTTTTATTCAGAGGAGCGAGTCGTACACAATACAACACTCTACAGAGGTCCCCGGGGGGTTTTACTTGTTATTCCGTGGCGCCGTATTGTTTGTGTTCCGCGTTACGTGGCCTCGGATGCTGTTATGTCTCAGACGTCTCACTGGGTACGCAGGTAACGTAATTTCGTAACACAAAGGCGGGACACAAAATACACTGAATTAAGGGGGCGCGTACAGGTTACGTGGCACTCGTTACTCGGGTAACGTAAGTTAGCAATACAAAATACGGGATACAAAAATACACTGAATTAAGGGGGTGCGCACAAGTTACGTGGCACTCGTTACTCGGGTAACGTAAGTTAGCAATACAAAATACGGGATACAAAAATACACTGAATTAAGGGGGTGCGCACAAGTTACGTGGCACTCGTTACTCGGGTAACGTAAGTTAGCAGTACAAAATACGGGATACAAAAATACACTGAATTAAGGGGCGGGCGATTGGAGACGGCCAATCCCGTATGCAAATGTCTCGGCGCGGGTGTTGTGCCCACTGTGGTGAAACACACACCGCAATTAAGTTTGTCCAAGTTCCCTTGCGGGTTTGTGGTCAGCGCCGTGCGCGTGACCTTAAACAAAGTTCTGTACGTTGCGGGAGACGGCCCGTGCCGTATGCTGAAGAGCAGCCCCGCTGACCAAGTGTGGTGCGGGGTGTCCTTAAGTTGATGCGGCCGGATTAGGTCCGGGACCGAAAAAAGGGACCGGGTACTCACGGAGAGGTTAAGTAATAAAAGGGGTTTGGTTAATTAGTGACTATATTTACCGGACGTTACTTTCAATGTAGACAAAGGATGTTGCCTCTCCGTGGGACGTAGGTCCGCCCCGGTCCATGAGCTGCGCTGAACTGCCGAACTGGCATGGCGTCCGAAGGAGGCTCGGCCTCTCTCGTGCCAGGCGTGACCTCATTACGCTAGACTCCAAACGGGTGTCTCTGGAAGAGATTTTATTGTCGCTAAAATCCTCATTTAATGTTTCAGGAGGAATGGGTACGGTTCTTCTCTTGTCTACTCAGGTTTCCGCGGCTTTGTCTTTAATTGCTGTTCGGGTCGCCTGACTCGGGTGGGCCATGGCCAGGGGTGTGTTCCGTTAGCGGGAGCGTATACTGGCGGGTGCAGGTCGGGCTCTGGGGTGGTCGTCGGCCAGACGACGTCAAACGCCCCCCCCCCCCCTGTGAAGCCCGACCTTGCGCCGCTTATGGTCCCGCTAACATGGGGCCACCCCTAGCTCCGGCCGCTCCATCCCGGCGTGGTTCGCGGCTCAGCAGCTGGTTGGCTCCGCGTACTGGACCTGGTGATCAAGGCCGACTGGGCCAACGTGCGCGCCGCCCCGGTTGCCGTCGTGGCAGGCGTGCCGGGGGCGGCGTCGTGGCGCCTGTGCGGGGTCAGCGGCTGATAGGGTCAGCGCACTGGACCTGGTGATCGTGGCCGACTGGGCCAACGTGCGCGCCGCCCCGGTTGCCGTCGTGGTAGGCGTGCCGGGGGCGGCGTCGCAGCGCCTGTGCGGGGTCTGCGGCTGATAGGGTCAGCGCACTGGACCTGGTGATCGTGGCCGACTGGGCCAACGTGCGCGCTGCCCCGGTTGCCGTCATGGCAGACGTGCCGGGGGCGGCGTCGTGGCGCCTGGGCGGGGTCAGCGGCTGATAGGGTCAGCGCACTGGACCTGGTGATCGTGGCCGACTGGGCCAACGTGCGCGCCGCCCCGGTTGCCGTCGTGGCAGGGGTGCCGGGGGCCGCGTCGCAGCGCCTGTGCGGGGTCTACGGCTGATAGGGTCAGCGCACTGGACCTGGTGATCGTGGCCGACTGGGCCAACATGCGCGCCGCCCCGGTTGCTGTTGTGGCAGACGTGCCGGGGGCGGCGTCGTGGCGCCTGGGCGGGGTCAGCGGCTGATAGGGTCAGCGCACTGGACCTGGTGATCGTGGCCGACTGGGCCAGCGTGCGCGCCGCCCCGGTTGCCGTCGTGGCAGGCGTGCCGGGGGCGGCGTCGTGGCGCCGGTGTGTGGTCAGCGGCTGGTAGGGCCAGCGCACTGGACCTGGTTTTCGTGGCCAACTGGGCCAACGTGCGCGTCGCCCCGGTTGCCGTCGTGGCAGACGTGCCGGGGGCGGCGTCGTGGCGCCTGGGTGGGGTCAGCGGGCGATAGGGTCAGCGCACTGGACCTGGTGATCGTGGCCGACTGGGCCAGCGTGCGCGCCGCCCTGGTTGCCGTCGTGGCAGGCGTGCCGGGGGCGGCGTCGTGGTGCCTCCTAGCTCCGGCAACAGCTCCACCCAGGTGGTGCTCGCGGTGGCCGCAGTTGGTAGGGCCCGAGCACCTGTCCCGGGTCGTCCCACGCCGAACATCCGGGGGTCGACTCGTCGAGGTGGCCTTGCGGCTGACAGGCTCCGCGCCCTGTTCCCAGGTCGTAGTCGGCCAGGCGAACTGGAGGTCTGTGGGCCCGTCGGGGTCGTTCCGCGGGCTCGCTGGCGGGTTCGCTTGTCCCCAGTCGATGTCCCGGTCCGCGGAGGTCCTCCTTCGGCGGCGGTTGACAGTTCGTGGACTGGTACGGGGTCCGTTCCCGTTCGGGTATGGCGGCTGATGCTGAGGCGGCGATCTCCGAGTCGGTCTCTCCGGGTTGCGTGACGATCGGCGTTGGCCCGTCGTCGTTGCATGCATCGGATTGACCTATGCTGTGCGACAGCTCGGCGATCTCCACGGCCTCTTCGTCCTTGCCCCGTGGGTAGTATTGCGGTGGGGGGCTCTCGTACACCACGCTCCCCTCCCAAGGTACCACTGCCGTCTCCAGTGCGTCCTCGTGGACCTCTTCCGGCTCGTCTGGCGCGTCGTGGGCGGGGTCGCCCCCGGTGTCCCCCGTGGCCGTGCTAAGTGCATAATCGTCGAGGTACGTGGGCGGGCGCCGCCACCGCCGTGGTTGTGGCCTCGCCTCGTCGTCTGACGCGGCCTCTGCGGGTGATGTCACGGGCGTGTCCGCGGGTTCGTCGCGGGGCCTGTTGGACGTGGTGTTCGTGAACACCAGGGTGCGGTATGGGCGCGGTTCGGGTCGGCTCCTAGCGAGGGTCGCTTCTGGCGAGACGTCTCTTCCTGGACTACGTCGCTCTCCGGCGTACAGCGTCCGTTTTCGTCCGGAGTGGGGGGTCCTGCGTCTCCGTCTGGGTTCCTCTCCCCAGGTAGGGCGGTGAGCCGGATGTCGTCCCTGTGCACCTTCTTCAGGCGCCGTCCCTCCGTGCGGACTAAGTACATCGTCCTGCCTAGTCGTCGCCGTACCGTGTATGGCCCGCCCCAGCGCGGGGCCAGTCCCGCGCAATAGTTGCGGGGTGCGGCTGAAAGTGGGTGTAGTCGCGCGAACACCTGATCGCCGACCTGCACGGCGGGTGGAGGATGATCTGTGGTTGGGGTGATCCGGTTGGCGTACCTCTCCTGTCTACGTCTTGCCTCGTCGTGCAGAGTCACCCGTCGTTGGTCACGTTCCTCCGTCGTCTCGTCGGGGTGTGGAGTGCTGTGTGTGGCCCATTCTCCCGGTAAGGGCAGGTTGTGGCCCTGTATCATTTCGGCCGGTGTGCGGCCGGTTGCGGCGTTGGTGCGGCGTCATACACAGAAGAGGGCGTCAGCCACGTGCAGGTCCCACTGCATGTGGTCCGCCCCCAGCCGGATCCGGAGCTGTGCCTTCAGTTCCTGGTTCCGGCGCTCTGTCGGGTTCGCTCTCGGGTGGTAGGTGGGCGTCGTGTGGTGCTCGATCTGGTGTTCGTCGCACCAGCCCTTCCAATGTCGCCCCAGGAACTGACTGGCGTTGTCCGTCAACACCGACTGGGGGTATCCCCAACGTGACAGGAATTCCCTGGTCAGCAGGCTGATGATGGTAGGTGTGCGCACGTTCCCGCATGGATACGCCTCCGTCCACCGCGTGAAGAGGTCTGTCACGACGAGGAGGAAGCGTTTGCTGCGCGGCGTGCGTGGGTAGGGGCCCATTACGTCTAAGGCTATCGTTTGGAAGGCGGTGGTGGGTTCCCTGGGTCGTTGTTGCTCCTCGCCGTCACGCCGCCTCGCTTTCCTCGCCTGACAGACCTCGCATTCGCGCACGTACGTACGTACGTCGTACGTGACGCGGGGCCAGTGGTAGTGCCGGGTGACTTCTCGTCGTGTCTGATCGGTCCCCGGTTGTCCAGCGAGGTCGTGGTCGTGGAAGAACTGAAGGACCGCTTCTCGGGCTTCCGTCGGGACGTAGGTCCTCCAGTCTTACTGGTGTCCGGGTGTGTGAGTCTGAATCAGGCTGTCTTGCACGCGCCACGCCTCATGTCCGGCGATCGCTTGCTGCGGCGTCTTGCCGCGTCTATTGACGTTTCCTGTGCTCGACGTACCCGGTCTTGGACGTCGGCCACGGTGTTGGGTGGGTCTTCGTCCCCGTCCGCGTCGGCCGTGATGCGCACGCATGCCGAGTCGTGCGATGCGTGTCCATGTGGTGTGTCCGGGGGTAGAATCTCCTCCCAGTCGTCCTCGTCCGTCAGCTCTGTTCGGTCGTCGGGTTCCCGCGACAGTAAGTCGGGGAGCTGGTTCTCCGTGCCGGGAACGTGCTCGATGTCGAAGTCGAACGACTGGAGGAATAGCGCCCATCGTATGAGTTTGCCTTTCCGCCCCTGCATCGTACGCAGCCAGGTGAGGCAGCTGTTGTCCGTCCTCAGTGTGAAGCACTTCCCCTCCAGGTGGGGCCGGTACTTCTTCATGGCCCAGACTACGGCTAGGCACTCTTGCTCGTTGCTGTGGTACCGGCGTTCGGCCGGTCCGAGCTTTGCGCTAGCGTAGTCGATGACCTCGCGGACCCCGTTCGGGTCCGTGTGGAATAGCACCGCGCCCACACCGAGTGCGCTGGCGTCGGTCTGGAGGTAGAGGCGGCGTCCGGGGTCTACTCGTGTGAGGGTGTGACAGCGAGTGAAGGCGGCTTTTATTTCTTCAAAGGCGCGTTGCGCGGGTTCGCCCCAATGGTACCGTGCCCGTGGTGACAGGAGGTCGGTCAGCGGTGCGATGGTACGTGAGAAGTCGGGAATGTACCCCCTGAGCCAGTTCACTAGGCTAATAAACCGTTGGAGTTGCTTCCTCGTCCGCGGTGGTGCCGCCTCAGCGATCTTGCGCAAGTGAACGGGTTGGGGTCGGTTGCCAGCCGCGCTTACTAGGTGGCCCAGGAATTCGACCTCCTGGGTCCCTATATGACACTTGTGGTGTGCGGCCGTGAGATGGTGTGTGGCTAAGCGTTCTAGGACCAGCGCCAGGTGTCTGGCGTGGTCCTCCCACGTCTCGGAGAAGACGATCACGTCGTCGAGGTACGCGATCGCAAACCGGCCCAGGTACCCCTCCAACACTCGGGTCATCATTCCCTGGAACGTGGCCGGTGCGCACTTTAGCCCAAAAGGCATGGCGCGAAATTGAAACTTCCGCCCGTCTGGTATCGTGAACGCGGTTTTCCCCCTGTCTTCCGCCCGTATGGGCACTTGCCAATACCCAGCCTTCAGGTCGAGCGTACTGAAGACTTTCGCGCGGCCGAGTCCGGCTACGGCGGCGTCGACGCTGATTTGAGGTGGGGGTGAGCTAATCGTGATCGCGTTTAGCGGCCGAAAGTCGACGCAGAAGCGTAGCGAACCGTCTTTCTTTGGGGCTAATACGACGCAAGCATTGTAATGACTGTTGGACGGTTCGACTACCCCGTCGCGAAGCATGTCCGCCACCTGCTCCCGGATGGCCCTCTGCTCCCGGAACCCGTAGCCTCTCGGGGCCTCGTGTACTGGGTTGTCGTGGGTGGTCGGGATGTGGTGTTCGGTGATGGTGGTGCGCTTCAGTGGGTCGGCTACCGCGAAGACGTCCTGCCTTTCTGCCAACACGCGTTCCACTGCTGCTCGGTACTCGTGGGGGACGTTGTGGCGGAACTGGTCTAAGGTTACTTTCTCCCCCTGACTCTCGGGGGTAGTGCCTATGGCGTACACCGTGAGCCGCTCGCGGGTGCCAATGTAAACTCGTCTGGGTTTCATTTCGATCACCGCATCTTGTCTCGCTAACCATGGTTGGCCTAGTACTATCCCTTCGTGTAAGTCCTCTACCACTAGGGCGGTTACCGTGGTGACGTCGTCCCGAATGCGTACCTCGAGTTCGGCTTGCCCCACTGTCCTTCCCGGTTGCGTGCTGGTTGCTAACCGTAACTCGGCTTGGTGGGGCTGCAGCGCGCCGGGGGGTACCAGGTGGGGGGCCACAAACACGTGGCTCGCGCCCGTGTCTACCAGGGCCGCCGTGGGTTGTCCGTTGACTTCCACGGGGATGCGGAGTAGGCCGTCGCGGGGACGGACTAGCTGGTTTAGTTGCGGTGTGGCTATTTCCGCGGCGGGTGTGGGTTGGCTCGGTTTGCTCAGAGGCGCGGGTTTTACCGCCGTGCCCCCGGGTGGGCGTTTCCCGACGTGTTGGTGACGTGTGGTGTTTGCCGGCGTGGGCAGTCGACATGCCAGTGGCGGGTACCTGCGGGGCAGCCCAACTGGCATCGCGGTAGTGGGGGTTCCTGCTGTGTCGATGACCCATCGGGCCTACCAGGTGGTGGTGCGTCCTCGATGGCTCGTCGCGGGCGGTCGGGTGGGTAGCCCCCTGCTTCCCGGTTCTGGACGCTGGCTATTCTCTGACCCATTGGGCGTCTGGCCAGGTCCCGGTCGGTGTTCGGGGGGTCGTAGTGTCGCAGTCCCCGGATGTTCCGTTCCGTGTCTATGGCTTGTCGGACGTAGTCCTCAACTTCCTCTGCGCGGTAACACCGCATGAACGGTTGCAGTTCATTGTGTAGGAGGGTGGTAATGGTTGCGAGGGCGGTGGCTGGCGCGGCGCCGGGTGCTACTCGATTGAACAGTTGCATTTTCTTGGCCAGAAACTGCTCGACGGGTTCGCCATCGCGTTGGCGTTCGCCATAGAACTGTGTCGTGCATTGGACCAGTGCGTGTTCCGTGTCAAATCGGCGGTTGAACGACATGGCAAACTCCTCCCAGGGCATGCCGAAGCGTCCCCAGGTGTTCCACCATTGGCGGGCGGTCCCCTTCAGCTGTTCGCTCGCTCGCCCCGACCACTCATCGGTCGGTATTCCGGACCGTGCCAGTCTGACCTCGCAGTGTGTTAGGAAGTCTCTGGGTACTTCGTGCCCTATTCCGCTGAACTCGGGTAGTGCTAACTTCCCTGTGTAGCACGGGTTGTGTGTATGCATCCCCGTGTTTGGTCCGGTGATTGCGCTTGGTGGTGGGATGTATTTGGGTGCCGGATTGGTCCGCGCACTCGTGAGGCCCATAGTCGGTAGTATGCCTCCCAGTGTGATGTTAGCTTGTGCCTCCGTCTTAAGCGGTGCCCATGACCACGGTAATTGGGTGTGCGGCTCGCCGAGTAACGTCTCGCTCCAGGGCTTGCCCCAGGTCTGCTCAGTGACGTTGTCCCGGGTGTTCGCGCATTGGCATGTCCTGTACCACGGCAGTGATCTCGTCAATAGGTCTATTTCCCTTGGTAATAGGCAACGTGTGCACACGAGGTCTGTAGGTGGTGCCTGCATGTTGAGTTGTATGTTGTACGTTCAAGTTCCCCGTCTGTGACGGGCTGTTTGTAGTCTGGGCGCGTGTTGTAGCGCGCGGGTTTGAGATCGGCGGCGGGCAGGTGCCCGGACAGCCGCACAAAGAGGAGGCGAAAACGGTCCGCGCGGAGTGGGGGTATCAGGATGGTTGCCCGAAGCGGAGAGCGTGAAGCGGGGTGACGAGGTGGGGGTAGGTGCCCGGACAGCCGCACAAAGAGGAGGCGAAAACGGTCCGTGCGGAGTGGGGGTGGTGACGTCGCTCCGTTGCTCGCTTCGCCGTGATGACGTGCGGGGGTGGGGGTGGTTGGAGTGTCCTTTGTCCGCTCGCCTCGTCGCGCCGGTCTGTCTGGCCTTCGACCCTTCCTGTGTCCAAAATGGCCGTTTCATGTCTCCGCTGTCGCCTGTTGGTGAATTTATTTCGAAAATGTCCAGAAGTGAAAGAAAAAATTTTTCACGTTATTTTCTGCCCCACGCAGCGGGCGCCAAATGCCGTCGTCCGGGGTCTCGGGCTCGAGTCCCGGTGTGGCTCCTAGTGGGAAAAGGCGGTTCTTGATCTGTGTTGTCCGGGTGGGCGCCAGACTAGCTCGTTTCTAGTCGTGAATTTGGGGTCGTGGATGTATGTGCCCCTGCGTGGCCCACTAGGGCCGGCGGCGGTGTTGCGTGAGATGATTTTAAATAAGAGACGTGGAGTTGAGGTGGCGGTGTCGTACCTTTTATTCAGAGGAGCGAGTCGTACACAATACAACACTCTACAGAGGTCCCCGGGGGGTTTTACTTGTTATTCCGTGGCGCCGTATTGTTTGTGTTCCGCGTTACGTGGCCTCGGATGCTGTTATGTCTCAGACGTCTCACTGGGTACGCAGGTAACGTAATTTCGTAACACAAAGGCGGGACACAAAATACACTGAATTAAGGGGGCGCGTACAGGTTACGTGGCACTCGTTACTCGGGTAACGTAAGTTAGCAATACAAAATACGGGATACAAAAATACACTGAATTAAGGGGGTGCGCACAAGTTACGTGGCACTCGTTACTCGGGTAACGTAAGTTAGCAGTACAAAATACGGGATACAAAAATACACTGAATTAAGGGGCGGGCGATTGGAGACGGCCAATCCCATATGCAAATGTCTCGGCGCGGGTGTTGTGCCCACTGTGGTGAAACACGCACCGCAATTAAGTTTGTCCAAGTTCCCTTGCGGGTTTGTGGTCAGCGCCGTGCGCGTGACCTTAAACAAAGTTCTGTACGTTGCGGGAGACGGCCCATGCCATATGCTGAAGAGCAGCCCCGCTGACCAAGTGTGGTGCGGGGTGTCTTTAAGTTGATGCGGCCGGATTAGGTCCGGGACCGAAAAAAGGGACCGGGTACTCACGGAGAGGTTAAGTAATAAAAGGGGTTTGGTTAATTAGTGACTATATTTACCGGACGTTACTTTCAATGTAGACAAAGGATGTTGCCTCTCCGTGGGACGTAGGTCCGCCCCGGTCCATGAGCTGCGCTGAACTGCCGAACTGGCATGGCGTCCGAAGGAGGCTCGGCCTCTCTCGCGCCAGGCGTGACCTCATTACGCTAGACTCCAAACGGGTGTCTCTGGAAGAGATTTTATTGTCGCTAAAATCCTCATTTAATGTTTCAGGAGGAATGGGTACGGTTCTTCTCTTGTCTACTCAGGTTTCCGCGGCTTTGTCTTTAATTGCTGTTCGGGTCGCCTGACTCGGGTGGGCCATGGCCAGGGGTGTGTTCCGTTAGCGGGAGCGTATACTGGCGGGTGCAGGTCGGGCTCTGGGGTGGTCGTCGGCCAGACGACGTCAGAACAAGATATTCGTTGTGTTCAATGTGGAATTTGGCTACTTTCTGTTGTAGGGCAATCTGGTTTCTGTTGTTTTTTATTGGTTTCTGTTCTCTTTTTTTTTTGTTGGTTTTTGGTGGTTTCTGTTCTAAGGCATTGACATTGACCAGGGCTATGCTCTCCCTAAGCCCGATGAGCCTCACGCCGCTGCTGACTCCCTCTTCTCCCAACGAAACCTTCTGTTTCAAACCTCCTGCCAGCGAGTGCGTGTTTTCGGCCTCCCTGCACAAATCCTTTTGGAGCCCGCCCTAACTTGAGCAGTGGAGACTTCATCTTTTTAAATAATGAAGTTAATAATTGAATAACTGCTATACCTAATACTTAAGTCTAATTTAACATGTAATTTTTAAAGGGTTTAAATATGTTATGTTTAAATTTTCTGTTACATCAATCTACTAGCAGTGAATTCAGCACTTCCTGCGGCCATGACACCCATGGCCCGGCCCAGTTTCTTACATTCGCGTGTGGGGTAAGACGCATCTCAGCACCTTGTCGACTTCAACTATTGCTTTCAACTGATCCATTATTATTCACAGTCGTAATTAGTTTAAACCTTTTTTAATTAAATTTTGAGGCCTACCCTGGCGGCAGGCTTTTTAACTTAATTAATTAAACCTCCCCTGTGTTTTGTATTATTTGGCGAGCTTGCACTTTCAGGGACAGTACACACGGTGTCCTGGTCAACATGAAAGCTGGACTACTTGCTGTTTTTTGTACGCATTATCAGTGTGTGTCGGGTGCAATAAAACTTAACATTCACCCGACTCGTTTCACTCAATTTTCGACCACGAGCTTTCCAGTACAGATACAGAGGTGTGTGGGGCATCTCAAGAACCCACAAGCAGTCGTCTTCGCCAGTAACATAGCATGCCTGCCGCTGAGAGAGAGAGCCGGTGAGTTTTAGCATATCCACGCAAGGGGAAGTTTGGCCTAGCCACGTCACAGACCTGGAACAGAGTCGGTAGCTGGGTCCATGTGCCCATCCACGTGCCCATCCACATGGTGGCGCAAGAGGTCTACATGTACGCCGATCAGGAACCCCCTCCCCCCTAACAACAAGTGTAGCCCAAGAGTGTGGGGCTAAGCAACGCACACCCGTCCACGAGTAACGGAATGTGAGTTCGGTTGTGCGATGGAATGAGGAGACAAACATTCTACACTATTTTATTCATGCTGCACACATGTTATCACTATAGCATATTTTAAGTGATTTGATGATATTTTATCTCTCTAATCTAGTACTATTAAATGGTGGTCTTTGTAAGTGATCACTACTAAAGAGGTCCTACTTAGTATATGACATTATATGTCGTTTTTCTATATTTTATTTACACTATGCTTATTACTTGACATTATTGACTATCTACAACTATGGCATACCTATGCTATTTTTCATACCATTATATGTAAGTTATTTCAATTCTCTATGATCTAGTACCCGTTTTAAGTATACAATAATGATTTTTTAGATGTGATCTACTACTATAGAGGTCCTACTTTAGTATACAACACTAGACATTTTTTCCTAGGTTTTATTTAAAATATGATTATTACTTAGCACTTCAACCATTAGGGACTACCACTATGTCATATTTTATGTTTTTCTTTCTGAACTAGTACTATAAGATAGTCGGTTTTTTTTGTTCACATTTTAGATGAAGTCCCCACGGCGACAACATGGAGTCGCTCTCTATGAGCGAGTGTTTGTGGCACTCTCTGTGCATGGGTGGTGGGGTTATGGCACTCCCTGGGTTGTGTTTTTAAACATAGATAGTATGGTGGTGAGGGTATGTTGCTCCCCTCTGTGGAGTGCTCTAGTGGTGATTGTTGGCATTAAAGTTTGTGGTGCACTCTGGTGATGTGTGTTGGCAATATAATTGGCGATGCTCACTGGGAGCTGTATTCAAACATAGCAGTATGGCGGTGTTTATTTTAAACATAGCTAGTACTCTGTGGCACTCTCTCTGAGTGGGAGATATTTTTTTACATTTAAACATAGCTAGTACTATACTCGGAATTGTCTTTTGAAATATAAACATATCAGTATGGCGGCATTTGTTTTCTAGTATTGCAGAATATATTCCTTATTTCTTTCTCTACCCCGCAACTGGTCTAGTGGTCTGGTGTACTCACGTCCCCCGGATCAAATCCCAGCCGCCTGGCTTTTTCGTACACTATTTCTCCCTTCGGAGCGACAGTGGCATGCTCTGGGAGCGAAAGGTGGACATCAATAAGATGGTGGCCTCCAGCAGACAATGTCTGGTTGTCACCATTACATAATAAATGTTTGCACTGTCCCAGACCAACAAGATGGCGGCCTCCAGCATACAACGACTGCTGGGGGCCACCATTATTGCATAATCAATGTTTGCATTGTCACAGAACCCCCTTACTCCCCCTACTTAGAACGATGTGCCGGAAATTAGGCATTTCGTCACCTTTTTTTTAATTTTTTTATAATTTTAATTTTTTTTGGGAAATCTTATTTTTTTTATTTATCTGGTGGTTAAGGGGGTGATTTACTTTTTGTTAGGCCGGTGTACGCCATGTATTTAAACTTTGTGCCAGTGGACCGAAGCCCCTTTCTCAGGGGGCCAATCTCATATTTTGCTGTCTAATATGGACGTGGGCTGCCCGGTTCATATTTCTCTCGCCTGCGGCCATGTCCCGAGTTTGTAATATTATTTCTCTGCATGACCAAAATTGCATAGAGCAGCTTGTGGGCTGCAAGCTGCTACTTCTTACAGGCCTGCTGAGAATAGCGAGTCTCGTCACGAAGTAGTCTCCAGTGGACCCCCGTTCCCACCTGAGTGGCGTTTTCTGCCCACCCTCCCCTCTCTCTTCACCCCACCTTAGTTCTGAGAAATCAAGCCAGGAGCAGTGACGTGAGGGGAACTTAGCCAAGACGATGACCTAATTCAAGGACTTTCTCCCTGGTCTTACAGAGACGTCCACGACATCTAGCGGCAGAAAAAGTAACCGCGGGCCTGGTCGCCAGCGTGCAGAGCTCACCCTCATGACACCTGGTGGCAAGTCAGCTCACCGCCTCAGTTAGTTCCCCTTTACGCCGCTTTAGAGCAGCGCTGCGGCGCCCTTAGGCCCTATGCTTCCTTCTCGCGGCCTGTAGAAGTCGATTCTTTGTAGCTTCCTGTTACCACCGGTGGAGAGCGCGCATGTCGTGTTGTTGTCACGCCCGCCTCGGACTCCTTCGGAAATTTTTGGCTTAGAACCGAACCTTCCTCCTCCTTCTCCCTAGGGCTTTAGCGCCCGTTTTAATTAGAAGCCTTGTCCGCCATCGCAGACACTCAGTACCTACTCTGACCTCGGCTACTGACCACGTCTTCTCGGCATCCTCTGCGATAAGAGGCTTTTCGCGGGAACGGCGATTTTCGGTTGCATAAAATATGTAGTCAGTTGCTTAAGGGATGTGATCCCATTTGTACAGTAGCCAGGCAGATGTAGTTTTTAGAAAAAGTCATGTGTAGTTAAATTTTTTATTTTTGTTAATTCCTTAAAATTTGGTTTCCTTCGCGCATCCGCGAATTATCGGTGCGCGTCATTCTGATGTCGGTGCGAGACCCTTCGTGAGTCCCGAAATCTACACCCTGTTTGGGTCCGAGTTTCTGGGGAGAGAAATTGCTCCCCGCATGATCTTCGGGACCTCCAGCTGGTTTCCCCCTTTAGAAGAGTTTTCCTCTCGGTCCGACGTCTTCCTGGGAAGACCCGGGTGATATGAGATATATATATTTTCCGCTTGCATAGAAGGAACTAAATTCATTAAAAGATACCAGCGAGCAGTGCTTTAAGAACGTAATCCTCAAGAACGTGTAAAATCAAGGAAACTAATATATATGTAATCGTGGGGAGAATCAAATTTTGGTGCTATACTTGAAATTTTTGTTAATGTAATCAATTGTTTGTTAAGGTGTAATTGGTATTGTTTTAAATAATTTAGGGGCGCCCCCTTAACTTTGTTAATTACTAAGATCTTGATTATAATGTCGAAATAATGCTAAAACCAAACCTCTTACTAATAAACCAGGAAAACCTATAGACCAAATTATTTATATAGTGTATTTATTTATCATATACCTTCCTCTACATAACGATCCACGAACTCCCAAGTTACTAGTGTGCAGGGAGTGTAAATTTTGTCCTGTTCACCGCCTCGTGTCCCCTCTGGTAATTAACTTTAAATTTCTTAATATTTTGCCCAGCAGTTTCCAAGGTGTTTTTAATTAATTTAAAATAATATAGTTTTTGGGCACGAGGGGCGTTACAACGAAAATTTAAAAAATGAAATTGCTCTGATGGAAGCGAAATAAGACTTGAAAAAGGGGGTTGTCTGTAAAGTCGGTTTACGGACAATAATTTTATGTGATAACGTGAGTGGAAGAGAGATAGATGCGTCACAAGCCGAACGCTCAGGCCGATCGTGCCTCTTTATCGTTTGTTCCGCGCTCTCGCTTGCACGCTCGGCTCAGGCGGAACATGACAATGAGTCATGCTTTTTCGTGCGTGCAGCCGGCGTTCATCGATTTATAAGACGGTATCACGTCAAAAATACTAAGCTCAGGATTTGGACCTGATATACAACAAGTAATTTTATTAAAATACTGCCCATCTTGTTAAAATTTCATTAAGCGAAAGTGTAAAATCTATGTCTCTAATCTTGGCAGAAAAAATAGACGCGTTAACCGATCAAGTAAAGGGCCTGAAAGAAGACAATGTCACACTACGAACCATGATGTCATTTTAAATGATGCTCGTTATTGCGCTCACCATGCATCAATTACAGAAACAGGCTTTCTCCTCATAAGAACAAATCCTACAGCAAGGTTATGAAAGATGGACAAAATACCCCTTCAGCGTTTTCGCACAGACCAACGGCCGCACGGGACCTTAGGCTCAAGCAGTGTTTTCCGACCCGAAGGCCGGCTTATCTTCTACCTCCCCTCCCAAGTCTGAGCCCTTATAGGGTAGTTTGGGAGTCAACCTGCAGGTATGAGTTTAGACATTCCATAGCCGATAGTAAAGCTAGAACTGTATAAGGGATTTCTCCCCCCTTTTTTTTGATCGGGGAAGGTGTTAGAGCTTCAGCTATGACCAGAGGCTAGGGCTACCCATCCCAGCATAGTCACAACCTCGGCCCCCTGACTCACTCAGCTGACCAGACAGTTGGCTGTGTCCTGAGCCCTTAGACCTTATCAGCACTGCTGGCGCCTATCCCGATCTCCCACATCACACTGGGACCCCTCACCCTGGCTCAAGCAGCCGCATAATGCTGCAGCAAGTGTCAGCAAGTGTCAGCAAGCCACGGGATAACGTCGAGCCAGCGAGGAAGCTGCCACACCGACGTCTGTTGACACTGGCGACCTCACAGCCGTGCGCGGACCACGTACCCATCTCAAGGAGACACCTTCAACTTAACGCCAATCCCGCTGCCTGATTATGTTTAGAATAAATATTGAATTGAAAATGATCTGGGGGGGGGGGAGGGTTCGACCTCGTGGCTGCAGGCAGGAGTGCATCGTAGGTTTAAACTACCTGGGCTGTTCAGGCCACCCAGGACGCCTTGAAATAAAAGGAAAACGACTGAGAAAACACTGTACTTTTAATGCACTTGCTTGTACAACGCCCGGCCGAGTCTGTCGTCGGACCTTCGCTTCACGATCGGTTCAACACGTTGACGTTGCGCGCGAACAGGTTAGGCTGCAAACACGTGTATAAAGATCTATCCTGAGGCCGGCACTGACAAAACTAAGACTGTATGGCGAATTACTTCAGAACTGATAGGTTGCAACTATATTTATATTATAAATGAAGTTAAACATAAAATGGCAAAAGTATACGGTCAAAAGTTCTTAAACATGAGCGCATTCTTACCTAGTACAATACGAATGTTTCAGCTTTTGCATAAGCGCGGATAGATGAAAATTATACTAGAGTCTCAGTAGCTCCTTAAAGGTTAATAAAGTTCTTATTACTAGGGTAAATTGCAATTATACATATTACACAGTCAAAGCAACAATGTGAACCGTAGAACAGATGCCAAGACTGTTCGACCACGCATGAAGGCTGTCTTTGTTTCCAGATTCGCCCATGATGTTCAGGGAGAACGAAGCAATATCCTACATTAACTCTGAACTAAATGTATCTAATCTCCAGGTTGTTAAATTTAAAAAAAAAAACTAAATACGACTCTTATCCTTCCTTCTATGTGGCTGTTGCGGAGACTTATTATGATCGGATTTATAATACTTTTTTCAAGCCCTCAGGTTGCCTTATCAGTCCGATCTACGGGCGCCTACAAAACGGCCAATTATTCGCACCTGTTGTCACCGTGGAGATAAATGAAATTGACGATAACACTATAGATCAATCATGTGCCTGCAATTAAATGATTGTAATAAATTGCCGACAGTCGAGGATGATATTCAAAATTATTACCAAAATGTAAGAGGTCTTCAAACAAATCAATAGCTCTTTTTTAAATATAAATTCAGTAAGTTATCCTACTATATGCTTAACTGAAACGTGGCTTAATAATCATTGTTTAAACTCCTGCTATTTTCCAGAAAAATATTTTGTATTTCGCAGAGATAGAGATTATGTTAATACCTCTTGTTTTTTCACATTCAGTCTAGAAAAATGAATTTGATTACCATAAATTTTAAGCTATATGAGTAGAAATTACAATTAATAACACTTTAAAAATTTTAATTGGTAGGTACCGTTTATTTGCTCTCTCAACTAACTATTGCAGGCTATAATGAATAATTATTATTCTTAGAAGATAAATTAAGTAATAAAACTAATCGTATTCTTGTGATTGAGGATTTTAATACGCCAGGTTTAAACTGGACTAGCAGTCATACCCAAAATATATTGCATTATTACAATAAGATCAAAGGATGTAAACTCCTCGAAATCATTAATTAACTTAATCTGGAATAGTTCAATTTTACTGTACCTTTTACGAAATTGCTAGATAAAGATTTTTTCTAACTTTCACCTAGAATAGGTTTACAAACACGTGGACCCTCTGGTTGATGAAGATGACTATCATACTGCAATAGTTTGCACCTGTATATTTAAAATTATAAAATCTAGAGCCTCTAAATTACTATTCAATTCGTGATTATAGTAAAGGGGACTATTTTTCATTATATTTGGCTTTAAAATCATTTGACTAGCGACCGATTTATAACATGAATGATGTATACCATATAATATAATTCTTAACAAGCAGTTCACGAACTATCATCAACCATAATGTACCTATGACCAAATATTGCCATGGTAAATATACTATATGTTTTTCAAACTAATTTATTAAACTAATAAAAAGTCAATAACATTATCATAAAATGTATAAGAATAATAAAAAATGATTATCACTATTTACGTTTCTCTCATCAAAGGAAACACGTTAAGCAAAAAATAAAATCTGATGAAAATAAGTAGCAGTCTAATATAATAAATAAACTCAAGAGTAAACCTAACAGTTTCTGGAAATATGTTAAGCTCATGAAAGATTGTCCTAGGGAAAGTTTAAAACTGATAGTGAATGACACACTCATTCAAGATTCTAAAACTGTCGCTAATCATTTGGTAAACATTTTGCAAAAACATTTGTTAAGTCTTCAGATAACATACTTTAATCTAAAGACAATACAATGTGTTACAAAACTATTGACATATTTATTTGTTATGAAGTTTATCAAATGTTTTAGAGAAAATAATATATAATCATGTAAATTTTTATGTTAAAAATATAATTTCGAAAAAAAAAAACAGCATGGATTTCAAGCAAGAAGATCTACTGTAACAAATTTGTTTACTTATATACATGAACTTTACTGCAAACTGATGCCATCTGACACATGCCAATATAACTTAATTATTTTTTAAAAAAAAATGGCATCTTAGGTTTTAGCAAGTGTGCCGTAAATTAGAGATTTAGGCACGTTTATTTAAAATTTTGTAATCTGAAATATTTTGGAAAAATTATTATTTTTTTCTCTCATCTTATTTTCTTTACGGCCAGGCCCTCAGCCTCTGTTCTCAGAGGCGAGCTGATTTTCTTTCCCAGCCTCATGCTAGGCTAGCATTCTGGCTAATATTTCTCCCGCCTCCAGGCACGTCGGAGCCGGTAACGTTATTTCTTCGCGGGTCTCCTTTTGCTAAGAGCAGCTTGTGAAGCAGTGCTGAGCCCTGCTAACTCTGTCATGAATCGGTATAAGGTTCACTAGCAGCAAGACACGACAGGAGGATCCCGTGGGCCTTGTGTCCCACAGACCATGCGTTTTTTGAAGCCACCCCCCGCCTGCTCACCCACCCTCTCTTCTCAGAAGTGGCTAGGAGCGACGACCGCTCGGGTGCGTTAACCGAATTCAAGGCCATCTCAGGCTTGACAGCCGCAGTTACGATTCTGCACCTTAACGACACCTAGCGACGGCTGTGGTAACTAATGCCACTTGTGAGGCGTCGGCAGCGCCGACACTACCGCGCTCGCGCGGAGGTAACGACAACCTCTCCCCTCCTTATGTCTCAGGCCGCTAGGTGGCACCACTGGTTACTCCATTAACCCCCTAGCTTGACACTCTCGTCGGTCACTAGTCGATCTATTAGTACTTCCTCTCGCCACCAAAAGATAGCGCCTCAGTCGCGCAGTCACTCCAGTAAGATCTAATTTTTTATGCCGGACACCTTCGGGTGGGCTCGATAATTTTCGGCTCAGAGCCTCCCCCCTCCTATTCTCTAGAGACCCCGCGCTTATGATATTCTGGTGATATCCCGCTCTGAACTTACTTCGGTGCGCGCCTCCTGACTGACTGGTACAGTTTGTATCTGCTATCTTCTGCGAATCATCGACATCGTATATTATGTAGTCTTCTCAGACTAAAGGGATGGAGTCCCTAGCTAAAATTATTAACCAGTCAGTAGTTTAGTTGAAAGTAGAGAAACTTAGTATTTTTATATAAATTATTTTTTTAATTAATCATGATGACTTCCGTGGCTACCGCGAATCGTGGTTCGAGTTTGCGGAGACGAGACGCCCTCTCCTGAGCGCCAGGACCAACACCCTGTTTTGGTAAGTCTTGACGTCATCCCCCCCCCCCCCCTTAATTTCCCTCTATTGGCCTTTTGCGCCATTTAAGTATACTGTCTGGAAACAGGTCTAATTCTTTGGAATTTGGACTTTTGTTTCAGACAGGGTTCCAAGTTTGGGGCAACCAAAATCCTCTGCCAGAACCTCTGGAGTCGGTTCCTGCGCAGAATCCAACATCATTAGGCCTACTACCTTGATCACCGTCTACCTACAGCCCCGGGTGATACCCGCATAATTCTATCTTTTTATTCACGAACCCAAGATTAGTGTAACCCAGTTAAGACAGCGGACAGTAAAAAGCAGTTCGTGGAGAAGAAATTTATATTATGTTTTGGAAGGACTATAATTACAATCTTTAAAGTTACCAATGTTAATTTCATTCTTGTTTTTAAATATTTTAATTTTTGTTATACATTCAGGGCCGGCTCTATCGTAAATAACGTTAAGGAATATCATATAATAAGTGTAATTGTGAGTTATGTAAATAAGATCACTTATCAATGAAAAACAGACTTTACTAAGGAAAATTTAATCTATAAAAAAAAAAGAACAGTGATTAATAAAATAAGGAAGTCTATAGACGTAACAGTTGTTTTTATTTATTTAATATATAATAACGATCCTTTTACTCCCAAGTATTTGTAGGGAGTCCCTAAATTTTCTTTGTTTACTTCTAGTGTCGCCTCTGATGTTGACTTTTATAGTTATTAATTGAGGGCCTCAGTAATCAAAGCTTCCAAATCTTTTAACCTTATTATTTCATTATTCTTTAAGACACTAGGGGTATTATACAAGCAATACGTATTTTGGTCCTCAAACTATCTTACAAATATAAACTTCTCAGTCAGTCACTAATGTATTATCTACAAGCTTACCTGCTTCACCTGGTGTTCCTCAAGGCAGTAGCCTATCTCAACTTCTCTTTAATACTTTCATAGATGATATTATAGCTGTAATAAAAAAATTATAAGTTTTTAATGTATGCTGACAACATAAAATTGTACAAAACTATAAATAGTAATTATTGTGAAGATCTTCAACGTGATATTTTAGCGGTTCAGGCATGGTGCTATAGCAATTGTAACTATGAAAAAAAAATTGGTATTACTTTCACAAGGAAAACATGCTTTATTACCTATAACTACAAAATCGCAAGTGACGACATTAAACGTGAGAACCACATAAAATATCTAGGAGTCATATTAGGTAGTAAACTTCATTTTCATCAGCATGTGGACGGTCTACTTAGTTGTTTAGGATTAATTACATTTATTGCATTTTCCACAACACCTGACTTAAAACTGTCTTTATTCTTCACATTAATAAGGTCAAAATTTAAATACTACTCTGTGATAGGGAATCCAATTACTACTACGGAAGCCAATAGACTAGAAAATATCCAGAAATAAAACATATAGGTATACCTATATAAGAACAATTCGTCATCCGACATCACTTTTGACTATACTACATTTTTATCTAATTCTAAAATAAATGCTCTTTTGATAAGTCGTTCTTCTAATGATGCACTGTTTCTCATTAATTTTTTTATCTCATTTTGATTCCTCAGCTTTAATATCGTAAATTGGCTTAAGAAACCAATATTATAATAATAGAACAAATGACACTTTCAATATATATAAACATAATAGCTTAATAAATAGGTGTGTTAAAAACTATAATACATACTATCACAAATTATAACCTTTCACTGGAAAGAAAATTAAACACCAAGATATTTTAAAACTATTATAAAAATATTTTATATCATTTGTTGATATCATTAAAAAAAGTTTGTGTTTTGGTCATAATGTTGAGTAGGCATCATAATACGCAATTTTTGCTTGATTTTATAGTAAAATCTTTTTTTAATGTCATATTTTTTATAGGCTGTAAAAAAAAATAAAAAAATTATTGCTTATGAACTTTTTTTCTACACCCGTGTGTGTGTCTGTGTAATGTGTTGTCATGTCTATTGTCACTTTATGTATATCTTAAATTTTATGTTAGTTTTTAGTTGTTTTTTGTGCAATTTGTTTGTTTTTGCTTGCTAATGTATTTTGTTTTAGTTTTTTATGTCATTCTGTAAATGGCCTCCAGTTGTAGTTTGGCACATAAAACCAAACCAAATAAATAAATACTATAAAGTTTCCCTTTGGCTTTATGAATTTCGGTTCATGCTGGTTTATGAATTTTGGTTCATTCATTTTAGTGCTGCCACAGTGGGCAGCATATTTGGTGGTTACAAATTTTCGCTTCACGCGACTTCTGTCGCATTCACGGAATTACTCCCGCTAAATGCTGTTTACCAAGAGCTAAGATGTTTACACATCTATAAAATTAAGTTTAGTAATTACCTAGTTCTTGTAACTGAATGAAAATGCCTCTTAACTATAGTAAAAGTATGTCTATTAGAGCACCAATGCGCATTTAACATCTGTTTTAGAGAACCGTTGAGTTTACCGCAATTTATTTAAAATAGGTTATATAATACTCAAAGGAAAAATCGACAACTACTGAAGGAAGTTAAAGTATACATGATGACATATCATTCACAAAATTATGAAATATTCAACAGCAGCTTTTTTTCCGTAAGACTTATCGTAAATTTACCGGTGATGCAATGAATCGATAGCTGTGAAAAAGGGAGAGCTTATTTCGGAGACCACGATCAGAATTCGAGGCGCATGCTTGGGAATTCACGTATTCTCGCGGCAAGGGTTTGGCTGTCCTTACTTCGAGATGATGGGCCGTGAGGACGGCTCTTCTCCGACCGGCGGACTCGGCGATGCTGAACGTGCAGAGGGCGACACTCCCCAAAAAGGCTTGGAACTGACCTTCAGGCTGCTGAGGTGGATCAGACTGTGGCCCGTGGAAGGGGACAGCAGGCTATACCTGGTCTGCACGACCGTGCTGTCTCTCAACGCGTACCTGGTCTTCGGCCTCCTCGCGCACGTGTACTTCAGCAAGGACCAGGACTCGTTCGTGGTGGTGGAGAACACGGGCTTCATCCTGGACATCACCCCGTGCCTCGTGAACATGGTCCTGCTGGCCTCCTCGAGGAGGCGCTACGAGGAGATCATCTCCGGAATCCAGGAGGTCGTGCGCTGCAGGGAGTCCGACCCGGAGGGAGACGTCAAGTCCGCGGTGCGCCGGTTCCTGGCCCAGGAGAAGACCGTGGTCACGTGGTACGTGAGGGTGTCCCTCTTCTCCTTCGCGTCGACCCTGCTGGTCCCGATGTTGCGCATCGCCGCTGAAGCACTCCTCGGGGACATCATCCACCCGTCCTCGTTCGAGCAGCCGCTGAAGTACCTGCCCATCCTGGACGCTTCCAGCTGGCACGCTGTTCTCGCCGAGTACCTCTTCCAAGTCGCAGTCACGTCCATGCTGTTCGTGCCCTTGGCGTTCCTGGACCTGTTCTACTTGCTCGTGATCAAGTATGCCGCGCACCAGTTCGAAGTCATCGGCATAGCCCTCAGGCAACTCGGTCACGACAGCCGGGGAAGTATTGAGACGAGCGAATGTCAGTCTCCGCGAGACGATGCCGATATCTTTGGGCGACCTCAACCACACGACATTCACGGAGGGAAGAGTAACCCTCGGATGGAAAGAAACTGCATTCGTAAACTAGAAGATGCAAGTTCGTCAAGAAAAGGAACCAGATATAACTTTGAGACTGATTTAAATAACATTGTGTTCGAGCACGCACGAGTACTTCGGTAAGTGTGATTTTTTAATTGGTGGAGGCAGAACTATCTGTTTGGTAAAAAGCTAGATTTAATATACTTTTATGTTATGAAGTTTCTCCTGCAATTGGATCTCATTAAGTTGGCACCGCTTGGAAAACTCGTGAGTCTGAAACAATCCCAAAAATTTAAGGTTCTCACCACAAACAGCACAGTCCGTAGGCTGATGAAACCGACTGAAGCCCGAGCTGGTAGTAAGTCGATACTAATGGCAGACAACACGAATTAGTATAGTAATGCATGCGCTTTGTCACGTTGACATACTTTGGTTAGTCACACACACTGGTATTTCTTACAACTAGTAGAGGTCTGAACATACAGTCATTTTGAGGGTGAAGGTAAAAAAAAAAATCGTAACACCTAGGGCAAGGGTAACGAACCATTTCATAGTCAGGACCAAAAATAAAATATTTTGACAATTATACTGGGTATATTTGTATTTGGTATGTGGTCATTTTTGGTATAAAAACACCCATTCTAACATTTACACTGATATTATGCCATTTTGGTATGTAATAGAACATAGGTAATTACAATCAGAAAAATTAATTAAGTAAAATCACAGCTTTCATCTGTAACAACCAAAACTTTAAGTGCAATAACTAAGTTTTGACAATAGGTTAAAGGGTTATATTGTGTGATTTCAAATTATTTAGCAGTTGAGCATATCTTTCCTGTTGGTGTGGTGGACCACATCCCAAGGATTGGTGGGCGAAAATTGCCCCGCGTGCCATAGGCTGTCTACCCCACGGGTATAAGGATTCAAAATTAAGGGCCCCGCCTAGTCAGGGGTGTGTCTGTGTCAGTGAGGCGGGATGATAAGCGCGACGCTCGCTGGTGCTTCTAGCGCGGTGTCTCCTCTGGACTGGCGCGCAGTCTTCTCGTCGTGCACAGGACAACTGTGGAATTATAGCGTTAACCATAACATTACGTGGCGGAGAAGTTAAGATAAATGTGCAGTGCGACTCTCTGGAGTGCTTTCACGAACCTGTACCGGGCTTTTCACGTTAAAAAAAATATTCTGAAAATACACTTTTTTTTTAGATATTTTTCACTATCCATAAATACTGTCAAAAACCAAATACGGAAACAGAACTACTCATCCGCCCTCGACTTGTTTTTTTTTTTTTTTTTTTTTTTTTCAAATCCTGTGGGTTCTTCCTAATCTGTGCATACCGTGTGTGTGCCTTAGATACGTGGTCAGTGTCAGCCGCTGAAGGTAGATTAACAGTAACACGTCACTTATGCAACGCTGCTACTCCAACAAGAGGTGAGGGTTGTGGTGATGTTAGTGTGTGTTACATTACCACATCACTTCAAATATCACATTTACGCTGCAAATATCACATTTAGGGGATCGACCTAAACGATTATTAAAATTGTTTCCGTGAATGCAAGCTTCTCTGATGTTTTGAGCAATTTTTGACGTGACAACGTCTAATAAATCGATGAACGCCGGCTGCACGCACGAAAAAGTGTCCCGTTATGCACATTGTCCCGTTTCGCTGTGTCCCGTTACGCTCATTTTATATTGCTCTTTGATAACCTGAACCTCCTAGCATTGCGACCGAGTCCGTGGCGTAATTCTGTTTTCATGCATTTCAATGTAACATTTTCATTGCTCTTTGCTAACCCGTTCCTCCTAGCATTGCTGCAGAGTCCGTGGCGCAAATATATTATTTTTGACTGCATCTTGGTGTTGGGTAAGCCATTTTTCTTCACATCATCATTGAAACACTCTCATTCGTTTCCTACTTTTCCTATCATCGTCCTATCCTTAACAGAATAACACAGATTGGAAGAAGTTAAATAGCAAACATGTATAAAAGTTATAGTTAATATAATTTCTTCGTTAAAGTAATAAACATATTTGAATTAATGAGTGCAAATAAAAGTAAATTTATCAATTCAATTGTAGATTTCATTTCACTCCATCTTTGTATCCATACAAAATAGTGATAATTCAATAAAAATGATTCAATTTTATTCATAAAACTATGCTATCATTTCATCAATATTTTGTTATGACGTCACTTTAAACTATCGTCCGTAAACCGACCTTACAGACAACCAATTTTTTTTTTATATCACAAATATATTCTTATGAAGTACTATAATTATAACATTTGGCATCTTGGGTAGGCGGGTCGTAAAACGACATAAGTCTAGTTTTAAAATTTATGAATTGTAATTATTTTCGTTCGATAATGTTTATTACAGTATGAAATAATGCAATAGGTTGATAGCATCCCATTTATTTCTGCAGAAACTTTACCTTTTTTTTTAAATAAGAATTTTAATTTTTCTTTGTATTGAGACGATGTTGAACAGAAGTAAGAAACCGAGAAGGGCTTTCAACAACAAACTTTTTTTCTAAGCAATACATTGGCGAATATCCAAACGTGTTCCTTGATCACATCGAATGAAACTAATGAACTCTCAAGAACACGGATATTTGTTTTGAAAATCGTAATTAGTAATTAAGTATTGTAATAGAATAGCATGTCAAAATATCACCTTTATTACGATATTTGTAAAATTTTCTAGCCTGGAGTCAAAAGACCAGTAAACTGTAGTTATTAAAAAATGTATTGCGTTTAAGAACTATTTTGTACCAGAAAGTTAAAAAAAAAATAAAATATTATCATGTAACATTTTGTATCATTGGTGATCATGATTTGAAGAACGATGCATAGTTTTTCACGTTAAACCTTGGCTTTAAAGAACGTTTGATAGAATCTTAGAGATGAATTAAATCGCTTTTAACTGTTGTGAATAAGGTTGAACTTGTCGTGAAAGATTTGAAGTTGTTGTAAATAACTGGTATTATTATTATTATTATTATTATTATTATTATTATTATTATTATTATTATTGAATTTTTGCATGCTGCTGGAGAATTTCCTCTAATTAAAGGCATATTATTTCTCAAAAGTATTTGAGCCTCATTTTAGAAATAACAAGATCTTATATATTTTTTATAAGAATATTTATTAAAGTTATTTTAATATTTTGTTGCTAGAGGAAAGATTGATTATATAGTGAACAGCAATAAAACGGAAATAAAAGTGAAAGTGAAGTCAATACACTGCCAAACATCGAAATGGCAGTTAATAAATCACATAATACCAAAATGTAGTGAAATTCACTGTATTTAACTCATTTTGTGTATTTAAATATAGGATACACGAATTAAATCTTTAGTAGGTCTATAGGCTTTTATTTAAGAAGAAATAAAATTTTATTTTTCAAGTAGAAATATTTTAATTGGTTTCTATGTAAGGTTTATTGAAAGTAAAGAAAATAAAAGTATAATCAAACTGATAACATACATGGCTTAAGGGGCCCGCCTCGTCAGGGGTGTATGTGTGTTAGTGAGGCGGGATGATAAGCGCGACGCTCGCTGGTGCTTCCAGCGCGGTATAGCCTCTAAGCGCAAGTCTCTGAACTGGCGCGCATTCGTCTCGTCGTCACAGGATAACTGTGAAATTTGAGCGGTGACCGTAACATTATATGGCCGAGAAATGAAGATAAAGGTGTTATGCAAGCCCCTTAAGTGCTTTCAAGAATCTGTACTGATTGTTTTATGCCTAAAAATTACTCTGAAAACACGCGTTTTAGGCATTTTAACGCTTATAAAAATACAGTTTAAAAACTTAATCCGAAATTAAAAGTACTTTTCGGCCCTCAGCGAACTCTTAAATGCTATTCGTAAATAGGCCCCACTCGGATATCTTGAGTAGTTTTTAAATCGCGTTGTTTTTCCTGAAGCTCTGCACACCGTGTGTGTGCCCAGGTAGGCGGGCCCCTTAAGGCTTTCAAAGAAATTTCACATATAAATGTGTGAGTAAAATTATTTTGGGCGTTTATCATTGTCTATTTTTGATTTATATTAATAGTACTGAAATGATAAAAAGTGATTCAAAGTAAAATTTAAATTTGAAATTATGTTGGTACCAGAAATAAACCAAATGCACACAAACAATAAAATATATCCCCCCCCCCCCCCGAATTGCTTGAAAATTTCCAGTTAGTATATCCAAGAACACCATTGCTTTTTGAGATTTGAGAGATTTATACATAGACACAAGACTTTAAAATAAAATAAAAATACAACTAAGCTACTCAAAATATAAAACCAAAATATCTTGATTCGTAGACATAACATTTACAAAAATGTTTAGCTGTTATTTTAGAACTAAGGAAAATTGCAGAAGAATATTGAATGTTTAAGTAGCAGTTTTTTTTTACATACTTTCACCAATATATGTGGTATTGTTTTATGTACACATTTAGGCATCTTACCACAATTGTTGAAACTGTTGATCAGCGTCATTGTGCTTAATATTCAGTTTTTTTTAACTTGTGTTTTAGTTTTTTAATGACGAAACAGACAAATACACTTTAATGACGAAATTTTCATTTTTAAAACACCATAAAATCTTAACTCTATTAATTGCATTAAATTTGTTTCAACATATTTATCTCTGGATCTCTTTCTTCCCCGTCAGTTTCTATGCGTGTTAGATGTGTACTTTTATTTTCTGGTCGATCCATGATATTTCCCTTTTGATAAATCAACCCTTTAATCAGTCAAAACGTAATTTTTTTTATTGGGTACTTACTTTCCAAGTTCTTCTGAAGCCTAAATACCAAATTCCGCTTTCCTAACTTCAAAAATGATGAACTTCCGGACAAACTTTCTTCCCCTATTTAATCCCCTTAGGGAATGAATTTACAGAAATCTTTTCTTAGTGCTCTGTGCAGCAAAATTTCATGCTTCTATACCCACCTATTTAAGCCGTGCGTTGCCTGTCAGTCATTCAGTGTTAGAAATTCATTACGTAGATAATTAAGTTTCGGTTTTGTTAAATTTTTAGTGAACAAATCTAACCACGAATAAAAGCGAATTTTTGTCACAGTGATGTAGCGAAAAGGTATAGCTATGGAAAGAGAGAACACCTGAAAATTAGGATTTTCTTTGGGGGGAGGGGGGGGGAAGCTGGTATGAGAGTTCCGTGATAATTTTCACACTGTTACGCAAGAATGCTAGTGTGTAGGTAACTTTTTGACGTGACAACGTCTAATAAATCGATGAACGCCGGCTGCACGCACGAAAAAGTGTCCCGTTACCCACATTGTCCCGTTACGATGTGTCCCGTTACGCTCATTGTACGCTTGCACCGCATCTATCTCTCTTCCACTCGATTGGAACAACCATCGATTTGACTTTTTCGAGGCGCATTAAACTTGAAACACTCCCATTCGTTTCCTACTTTTCCTATCATCGTCCTATCCTTAACAGAATAACACAGATTGGAAGAAGTTAAATAGCAAACATGTATAAAAGTTATAGTTATAATAATCTCTTCATTAAAGTAATAAACATATTTGAATTAATGAGTGCAAATAAAAAGTCAATTTATCAATTTAATTGTAGATTTCATTTCACTCCTTTGTATCCATACAAAATATTGATAATTCAATATAAACGATTCAATTTTATTCATAAAAGTATGCAATCATTTCATCAATGTTTTGTTATGACGTTGTCACGTTAAACTATCGTCCGTAAACCGACTTTACAGACAACCAATTTTTTTTTTTTAACAGTTGCGTGTCTAAATTTACTTTTAAGAAGTGGCACTTAATCACAGCTCGTAGGAGCTGAATGGAAATGCACTCAATATCACAAAAGGTTATTTTCATCGATTTTTGTTCCAGAAACGTAGCCAAGTTGAGCGAGCTACTGAGTCCCACGCTTCTAAGCTATTACCTGGTTTCGTCATTGAGTTTCTGCATGACCATCTATAACGCAGTAAGTATTATAAATCTCAAGTATTCCTATATAGAAGTGTTTGTGCAGATAATTCAGTATGTACGTAAAAGAATGTCTCAGTTATTAAAAATTTAACAGAATTACCTGCAACAGTTGTAGAGTATATTGGATCCAGGTCACAATTAAAGAGTAACTCAAACAGTTTCAGATAAGCGCACGCACGAATACTGCTTTGTTGTTTTCTCGCTAGCATGCCGTAACAATTGCTCTTTCCCCAACTAGTAGAGGGTGAACCTGTGAACTTTATTTGACAAATGGATGGAGCCCCTCCTAATGGGAGTATCTTTGTACGAGAGTGGTTGAACGTCCAAGTCCCTGACCGTTGGATTGGTCGTAATGGTCGAGACGACAGAGCTCTTTTTCGCTGGCCTCCACGATCACCTGACATAACGACATGCGATTTTTTTTCCCCTTCGGAGCCTTATAAAAGATCGTGTCTACGTCCGTCGCTACCTAATGATTTGCCAGAGTTGAGACACAGAATTGAAGAGGCTATTGCTTCCATTACTCAGGACTTGTTAACCAAAGTGTGGGAAGAATTGGACTTTAGATTGTATGTGTGCCGTATAACTAAAGGTGAACGTATTGAACATTTCTAAATAAAAACTAGGTTACTTTACCTTCAATTTGATGTATGATTTGTTGAAGATAGTCTAAATTTAACTGTTATGATATACCATTGAAACTGGGACAATTTTTTATGGACAGCCTGTATATAATTTTTACACTGTGAAAAATCCTTTGCGTCACGAAATACTTGCTTGAGTAATACCAAACAAATAGATTCTTATTTTAGCAGTTTAAATTTTTAGTGAAAAATTTCAGTGAACAACGAATAGGTACGATTTCTTCCACCAGACAAATCAGATTGTTGTTTATCTTGAAAATTTCTGCTGGAAATGTAAGTCCAGTAGCGATGTCGGAGAGACTAATGCAGTGGTATTCGAGTCATGACTCCGATGATGATAATATTCTGCTGGCTCTCACAGTAAGTGAATATAAAAATAAAACCTCATGAAGTCAAACTAAAAAGAAAAACATTTCGAGAATTTCATCACTTGATGAAGCAGATGCGTAAGGATGAAGTCAAATTTATGTATTATTTCAGAATAAATACAACTCAGTTTAATAGTTTATCATCAAGAATAAAAATAAAAAGCCCAATCACAGGGAATGCATTTTAGCAGAAAAACAATTGACTATTTGCCTGAGGTCAGTAAACAATGATTTCATGACGTTATAATTCTTTAAAGATTAATCGTCAACGAAAAAATAAGATACTTAATAACAATTGGAATTCACACCACCATCATTATTATTTCCGTAAATCACAGCATTAGTGAACTTCCCTTTAATTAAAATCCCAAGCATTCTGCTTTATAGTCTTCTGTCGATGTATTCCATAAGCATGGATATGTTCGTACTTCTTCAATGAAATTTTCCGTCGACATGATATTATTTTTAAGCGGGCACAGAAGTACAGCACAATTCCGCGTGGAAACAGACGTTTTTATATCGGCGCATGCGCGAAGTCAGCGACGTTTAAAAAAATAGCCGAGAACCTAAAACATGGAAACGTCACCAACATAGCGAGCATAGCGAACATAGCGAACACAGATCTGTGTGGCCAGCGACAGCTGAGATGCAGCTCGCGTAGCGAACTTCGCCAACATAGCGAGCATAGCGCTCTCTGTGGTCGCAGCTTTAGGAACGATTGAGGGGCAGAACGGCGGGAAGAAGTGATGGCTTGATAAGGGGGGGGGGGGGGAGGGGGGAATCGGAGCACCCATAGAAAACACGCTCCGGCTCAGGACAACGTTCGCCATGTTTCCTACATGCGATAAATACCTCGAATTGACCCCTGAGTCACCACATTACGGCTCTACCACATTACTAAAAACAAATTTGTGAAATGATAAGGAATGCGGGCATTCGCAGCCATTGTCTGAAGTTGCTTGGCGAAGATTTCACCGACGTTTCGGTTGACCTTGTAGTCGCCATCTTCAGGGTAGAGACTAAGGTTCTTGCCGCCGCCGATCCTATCATATTGCCATCCGGGGCAGTTAGTGTGTGCAAAGCCAGAGACCGAAGTTTCTATAACTCGCTCCGTGCATTGTAACTCAGGCGCACTCCACACTTCTGTTACAATCGCTTGGATCAACGAGGGATTTTTTTTTCCTACCCTAAGATAATCTAAGTGTGTAAGGGGAGGGTCCAGGTTAGGGGAGGACCTAAGTGTGTCTCAGGCCGAAGCCTATACACTCTACCATGCGAGGTATTAACCATGCAGAACAAGGGCGTTATTGGGGTTCACTGGCCAGCCATGGCTGCGATTGGCGCCATGACTGACGCCCCTTAGTTTTCCTAGCTTAAAGCTAGCTAAGTGTGACCCAGGTAAAACCTGCATAGACACAGGGAAAACCCTGGGCCGGGTCATGCGGGGATCAATTAACATGCATTAAGCAAGCAAGAAAAATACTGGGAAAATCTCGTGCCTTTAAATACTTATTCTCGCCTGGGAGGGTAGTGATTCTGATTGGCTGCAGCTTTGGGCCAATCAGAGTCTTCGACAACGCTAGAACCCAGAAGTCAAGCAAATTCAAATTCTGGAACAAATCGTCGTCGATCACAACCAGATCACTCTGAAGGGGCGAGTGTTTTTTTTTTTTTTTTTCAAAACACAATCACGGACCCCTTTGAAAAATGTGTGCCAACTTGAGATGTCCAAGCTTCAAAAGTACGACACGCAATACGAAGTTGGAACACAGGTTCTTTGAATGGTTCTTGCAATCGGGAAGATTGATTACATTTTTTTTTGGGCTTCCACCATTGGCTACACTGTATGTCATAAGAAACTCCTAAATAAGCGACAAAAAAAACAACAAACACACATGAAATAAGCCCAAATCAGCCGATCTCAAAAGTTGAAAACATAGACAGCAAAGAGAATTCCGTTGAAGGAATTAGTCAGAAAAATATCACAACACAGACGAACAGAGTAGACTGAAAACGACGAGACAGTTGCGACAAGAATAGTTAAAGAAAGATTTCAAGCAAGCTTGGAGGACACAGAGACAAATCGACGAAGTCAATGATGATACGTAAATGATTATTTGGACAACACAACTGCAACAAAGAGACTCACAGGAGAACCCAGCGGTATGACAAAACACATATTCCTTACACCACAACGACGGCAGCACATGCGAGCGCAGCAGGCTTCCTAAAGGTAAAAAAAAAGTCACTTATGTCTGAGACGGGAACAGATCTCAGTTTCCAAAAGTCTAAATTGTTTTTTTTTTCTTCTAAGGAAGGCCACTGTGTTCTTCTGTAATCAGCAATGCTGTATATCCAAGGAAAAACATTTTTAATCAATAACTGTAATGGCTAATCCCTTGTGTGACTTGTGACTAATGGTGGTGTCTCCGCTATTCCGGGCATGCAGAGGGTGTTCGAACTAGTGACGACCACGTGAAACGTGTTTTCTGTCAATCCACAGAAGGCCGGAAGCAGCCAGCTGTTCATTAGTTTGACCGTGATGGCGACAATCATCTCTCGCCTGCTGGCGATGAGCTACTTCTGCACGGATCTATCGCACCAGGTAGGTGGGAGACGACGGTAAGCAACCTTTTTTTTTAACCACCGAACTAATAATATGCTACAGAGGAATCACTGACGTATCTAGGCTTTCTTTCACCCGGGGCAAAAATTGTGATAATGCCCCCCCTCCTTATTTTTTCTTCCCAAATGCCCCTTCAGTTCCCTTCACAAACAGCAAGAAACATTCCGATCATGATTTGTTTTTCATCGGTGTATATTACACGTAAAATTAATTATGAAATTTGCTGAGCTTCCTTTTTCCTCTCGCTTGAGCTCTCTTCCTGTTTTCAGTTCTTGATGGATTTCTTTTCTTTGCACGCTGGTGGTAAAGAAACCAAGTTGATGATTGGATTGAATTCTGAGCTGCAATTTCCAGTGACGCACACGCGGCATCCGACTGTGTGTTGTTTGAGGTCCGAACTTGGAATAACCTACAACTATCCAGAGCCTGCGCAATCCTCTCTCCTTCACAACATCAATCCATCACCAGCAGTCCTTCATCCTCCACATAACTCGCCAGAGATGTGAGGTATCATGTTGCAAGTACACTCGTCATACCAAACTAGGACACGAAATTCACCGTTAAATTATTTACAATAAGGCCGAGAGTGATAAATATTCTCAAATTCTGTTTTCAGCTACATTCTTAACGGAAAATCTCACGTAGTTTTCGCATCTGCTGCTATAATTGGCTTGCCGGAGCAGATACGTCAACTATTGAATCATTTGATTAGCATACCAGAATTCCAGAACATATACTGTAAAGGCTCCGATAAAAGCGAAAAATCTTATAAAAATATCAGAGACTGGCTATAGATCTGACAATACTACCCATCTTGTTAAAATTCATTTAAAGTTAATTACTATAATGTTTCCCTTTGTCTTTGTGAACTCTGGTTCGCGCCATCCGCAGTTACACATTTCCGTTCCACGTGATATCCATCACATTCACGAAATTGCTCCTACCTAAATGTCGCACACCGAAAGCTGAGGTGTTACACATAAAAAAAAATGTTCATTTAAAATGAACTCACAAAAACAAAATATCAGTTGATATTGTATTTTTACGAGTGGGTAGAAACAGGTTCGTAAGGATAGACCGAATTATTTGAGCAGTTTTATTTACTACTAATATTTAATTTACTAATTAAATAACAACACTTAATGTCTGTTCACAAATCGCTAAGTATCTGTCCGGTATACAGTGCACATTCCACACTGGAGCTAGGCTCAGCAGTGTATCTCGCACCTGTCCACACACACACAGTCTCGCGCCACTCGGTCGCACTCTCACTCGGTCCCGTCACTCCGAGTTGCGCCTCTCGCCGAACTCTCACTTCACTCCACTCACGTGTTGGACCTGCCACGGAGGCAGGCGTCGCAGCTTTTACATCCGTTGGCTTTCTTTCTGGAACTGACTGGAGTGGTTGTGACGTTTAGCGTAATCGCGACGCTCCGAAGCATCCAGAATAGCGGCGCTTGTCCACGCCACTCCACGCGGTGACCTCAGTAAGCCCGTGGAATTCCGAAGCCGCAAAGGGATAGATAACAGCGCCGTGGAAGGAGGGCGCGTGGCAAAAGGGTGGTCCCGAGGTTATGTGAAATACCAAACATGATTGAAACTAAAAAAATTTGCAACATTTCAGCTCGTAAACTATAATTCGCACAAAAATCAGAATCGAGGATATTTAACTTTATTATATAAATACTAGTTCAAGCAAAGATAATATAAAATGGATTCACAGTAATAAAATAATTCGTGAATTGTAAATATGTATTTATATATTCGTGTAACAGTAAAAATTAACCAGAAAAAAATAAGATTTATCAATTTCCAAAATATATATATATATAATTCCCATACGAGCTTTTACTCCCCTCAAATTTTCGTGCGATGTATTTTTATCATTACTTAACATATTGCAAGTAATTCCGTATTTCCTACTCCTTCGTACCTATCACATAATAACCAGCTTCCCCAACGAAAAATTATTGCGCGCTAACAAATAACATTTCACTGTGCTCTGATTAGCGCTTCCCTAATTTCTTAAGAAAAAAATGGGGTGTGGCCGTGTCATGGACACTGTCGTGTGTTGTACGTGAATACGTGTACGTAACAGGTAATATTTTCTTTATAATATATAAAATACCCTTTATTTTAATTTTAAAACCATATATATTCACTGTAACCTTAATACACTGATTTTTTTATATTCATGCAGTCGATAGATTTTTACGAGAGCTGACGATTGAAACTAAAACGAACGTCGTAGCTTCCCCGAGTCAAAAGTTATACTAAATGGAAATCTCGAAACGCAGCAAAATGACCTCAAAATTGCAGCGCTTCCCCCTCCACCGCGCACGATGCGTCACCGTCCTCACTTGGCGTAACGACTTATTTGATCCTTTAGCTATCCAGTAGCGTAATTAAATTTTTGGATGGAGATTATATAGATATGTAGCTGCAACACCAAACTGTTTCCCCCGATTTTGTTATCATTCGTTTTTTTTTTAATTGCCTGCCACTATGGAAGCAATTTTAAAGACGTATCCACGTCAAAATATAAAATATAACCATCTCTGTTAAGTCTTAAGACAACGTGTGATTCTTAGACGACCCGTCATCGTCCCTTCACCACAATTACAAACCATCCCACTGGTAGGCATAGAGTCGTGTGTTAAGTTGATCGATGAGCCCGTCTCTAGACGGTGTGCGGTGCGTGGTGCTGCAGAGCGCGGCGGTGAGCGACGCGGCCTACAGCTGCGCCTGGCCGCGGCTCCACAGCTCATGCCGCGCCACGCTGGTGGTGCTCATGAGCCGGGCCCAGAGACCCGTCGTCCTGCGCGCTGGCTTCCTGGCGACCATGTCCCTGGAGACCTTCCTGGCGGTCAGTGTCCGAACACGCACTTCTCTCTCTCTCGCCAGTCGGAGAAACCCTGAAGGCCGGCGTCGCCGATTATATACCAGTTGGTCGTCTTTCTCGAATGTACTGGAGTGTTTGTGCCGACGCCCGAAGTATCCAGAAACGTGTTCGAGTCACGTCACTCCAAGCGGCAGCCGCTGTAAACCCACAGAATTACATTCCCAGGCCGCTAAGGGATAGACGACAGCATGAGCAGGTGGGTGGCGGCAAGGTCCGGTCGCTATAATCCCCCCAATTGTATGCGCGCATGACGTCCGGGCCCGCTAAGGTACGTACTGGCTCGCTCCTCAGTACGTAACACAGCCCCCTCCTTAAACCTGTTCGTCCCGAACAGGTAACACCTCTCTTCTGGCATATTCCCTCAATCTGTCCAAATGCACCACTTGAATTCGTCCCCTCTTTCCCCTCGGGATGAGGTAGATCACGTTATTTAGCCGTTTCAACATTTCATATGGGCCTTCCCACACTGCTTGAAGCTTAGGGCACCTTCCCTTACTTCTCTGCGGGTTGTACAGCCACAACAAATCGCCTTCCTGATAACCAGTTGAGTTAGCCCTTTTGCCGTACCTCGTGTTCATTCGGTTTGTCGTTATTCGAAGATTTTTATGAACTTGATCGTGTATAACTGTCATACGCTCCTCCAGACGATTTGCATAGCCAGCGGTGCTCTTGGCGAGGACGGCCTAACTTGATGTCTAAAGACTAAACACAATACTCGCTGGGGTCTGTCCAGTGAAGTCATGGATGGCAGACCTACATGCAATAAGGAACAACTGGATGTGTTGATCCCAATCCTTTTGATGTTCGGCCACAAACTTTGCAATTTGTTCCTCGAGATTTCTGTTGAACCTCTCCCCCATGTCATCTGACTGAGTATGTAGGACTGGATTTATTTATCCCCAGCAACCGACACACCTCCTGAAACACTGTCGACTCGAAATTGCGGCAGTGGAGCTCCAATTATGCCTCAGATCTGCAAAAGAAACTGTTGACTAGTGCATCCTTAGTGGTAGAGGCTTCTTGGTTAGGAAGTGCATAAGCCTCTGGTCACTTACTGAAGTAATTCATTGCTACCAGAATATGCTAATTACCATCTTTGGTCTTGGAAAATGGTCCAATGATATAAATGGATATCCTCTCAAAGAGGGCTCTCCCTTTGTAGGACCTAATTTTCCCACGACCAAGTGTTCTGGCTCTTTTCTAGCCGAGCATACTTCGCATAGTCTAAACCAAGCCTTCACATCCTGACGACACTTC
The DNA here is from genome assembly GCF_032445375.1 of Bacillus rossius redtenbacheri. Classification (NCBI taxonomy): domain Eukaryota; kingdom Metazoa; phylum Arthropoda; class Insecta; order Phasmatodea; family Bacillidae; genus Bacillus; species Bacillus rossius. The sequence continues at coordinate 5,472,201 of NC_086345.1, forward strand.
AACCAATAATAGTGATGCTGGATCTTGGTTTCAGTTTTGTTCACCCCTAGGCTTCCAGAGATACCATCATGGATTTCATTCAACATCTCTGCTAATAGACTCTTAGGAAGGAGTAGTTCTGTAACTACTTTTCCATTTTGTCTCTGCTATGCCCTCATTAGCAGCCTATTTACCATCCTTAAGGTATAAGGAATATCATAGTGACAAAAGAAAACACTTTTAGGTAGATTGCAAATATATACTACCTATTTTAGCCATTACCATGGTGCGACTTTCGGAAAATTTTTATATAGTTGTTTGTTTCATGGTCCTTAGACCCCAAAGTCATTGCCAACTCTAAAGTTTATATATATATACAGGGTGATCACAAAAGAAGTATACAAAATAAAAAATTCATAAAATCTAAACGGTACAACATACGAGCTTCAAACCTTATATAGTTCATAGAGAATCTCTGGAAGTTTTTTTTGACGTATAGACGCACTTCATTTTTCGCAGACTGCCGCCGCCAGACAGTACTAGCGTAGAAAATGGCTCCTACATCGCAACAGAAGAGCTGGTGTGTCCTGCAGTTAGCAAAAACGGGGTGTGTAACCGCTATGCAACGAGCGTTTCGCACACACTTTTCGTCAAGAACCACTCACCAGAGTATCCATATCAACCTGGTACAAAAACTTTGAAGAGAACGGCTGCATTTTCAAAGGCCAGAGTCCTGGTCGCCCTCCTGCGCCAGAGCAAGCTGTGGATCGAGTTCGAGCTGCATTCCTCCGAAGCCCACAAAAATCAACACGTTGCGAAAGTCGTGAGCTGCAGATCCCACAAACAAAATTTTCCAAAATCTTTCGTAAACGCTTGTGCATGAAACCTTACAAATGGCAGATGGTTCAGGCACTCACTCCCACCGATTATGCAGCACGATCTGAATTCTGCATCGAAATGTTGGCAAGAATGGAGAATGACGAAAACTACCAAAGAGGTTAATTTTTAGCCATGAAGCAACATTTCACACAAACGGTAGAGTTAATCGTCACAATGTTCGTGTTTGGGGAACACAACACCCTCATGAAACCATCGCACATGAACGAGATTCGCTAAAGGTCAATGTCTTCTGCGCAGTGTCGAGGGAGAAGATTTACGGCCCCTTCTTTTTCTTGGAGAAGACTGGCACAGGCACTACGTACCTCGACATGCTTTCTTTGTGGTTGCTGCCTCAATTGCAAGACGACTCCGACAACAAGATGGTGCACCTCCACACTTCCACCTGGCTGTACGGGAACACCTCGACACACATCTGCCTGGGCGATGGCTCGGTCGAGCAGGTGCTGGTGATGACGTGTGGTGCAGGTTGCCACCACGATCACCAGACCCAACCCCTTGTGATTTCTTCTTGTGGGGTTACATCAAAGACATGGTGTTTGTCCCGCCCCTACCACAATCCTTGCCACAGATAAGACAGCGAATTGCAGTTGCAGTAGAGTCCATCACTACCGATATGTTGTGCAGAGTGTGGGATGAGTTCGAATATCGTCTCGACGTTTGCCGTGTGACAAGAGGAGCACACATCGAATCCCTTTAATATGTTAAAAAAAAACTTCCAGAGATTCTCTATGAACTATATAAGGTTCGAAGCCTGTATGTTGTACCGTTTATATTTTATGAATTTTTGATTTTGTATACTTATTTTGTGCTCACCCTGTATATATATCACAATTTTGTAGCCACGATAACTGTAGTAATTATTCACGAATCACTTCCAAAGTGATACATAAAATCTAGTAGTGGAAATTTTAGGTCGAGTTTGTTAATGGTCAATATCCGACCAAAGGGGAAGAATTTGTTGATGACAATTCCAATTTAGTTCTTTATATGTATCATTGTCCTTCTAGTATAGGTACGTAATATAAGTGATTCTGGTTTTGGTATTATTCTGTTAGTGGAAGAGGATGTTATGTGTTAATGTTGGCAGCATTTTTTTTTTTTTTTTTTGCGACTTCCGTTGTTGTTGAGTAGGCTGCTGACAATAAGATGTAGACTGTGAAGTCAATCCAATAAAACCAGATATATAGTAGGTAACAGAAGTGAACGCGTATTACTGTGTTAACTCTAATAGAATTTGGAATTCTTTGAAAAACAGAAAAATCTCTTTACTCCCATAATATGTAAAATATCACATCCGTTTTAACGTATTATAACTCATAGGAGTAATGCCAAATTCGTTTGTCTGATTAAGTTTTTGATACGACCAACCATAACTGCAAGGGGTCGAAAAAACAAGGGTTGGAGGTCCAAAGCAATTATAACTCCGTTCGTAGCCACAACATCCAATTCGTACAAATTGTGTGTTAATATTATAATTGTTATCAAAAATTATTGCCTGAAATAATTTCTTATTAAACAAATCATTTCTGCAAGAGTTTGAAAAAATAAGTAGAATTTAAAAAAAATTCATAACTCCCTTAGTAGGTACACTATCAAATCTGTTCACATTGTTTGTTAATCTTATAATTTTCATCTAAAACTTTTGTCTGAAAAACAATTTTTGATAAGACCAATCATTGCTGCATGGGGGTTTAAAAAAAGTGTGTAAATTAAACAAAAGTCATTAAATCCATACATTTTACACTATTAAATCCATTCCTTTTTATTGTAAATCCTAAAAATATTATCTTTAACTTTCGTCCGAAATTATTTTTTATATGACCAACCATTACTACATGGAGTGGAAAATAACAGGGGTTGAAAGACAAAAAGAAAGTATAACTCATTTTATATACACACTATTATATCAGTTCGAATTGTTTGTAAACCGTATAAATATTATCAAAAACTTCATGCTGAAATAATTTTCCAAGCGACCAACCACCATAAATGAAAGGGGTGTACTTAACAAGGGCTGGAACGCTGGAAGTCAAAACAAAATTTGTAATTTTGACTCAAACTAATCCGTTCTAATTGTTTGTAGTAGTATACAATAGGGGCTCCGGAAACAGGGTTCAGGGTGTGGTGCTTGGTGCCGACCGCCATATTTGATTCTGACGTCACGGCGGCCATCTTGGATTGTGACATCACGGCGGCCATCTTGGATAAGCATAACGGGACACAGCGTAACGGGACACAGCGTAACGGGACATATCGTAACGGGACATAATGTAACGGGACAAGTAGATCACGGCGGCCATTTTGGATCCGCCATCTGGGATCCGCCATTTTGGATGACGTCATTGTGTTCTAGAAAATTCCGGTGATGTGTTTTCCGCCATATTGGATGATGACGTCACCGTTGCAATTTTTGTTACGGCCGCCATCTTGAAATTTGGACGCCATCTTGAAAATCTTTAATTATTATCCGATTTTAATGAAAAAAAATCCAAAATTCATCAAAAAATTAACTTATTCGAATTCTGATTGATTATATCGATCACCGTCCTCGGTTCAAACCCGGTAAGTCCAAAAAAAAACTAAAAATGGCGACAGGCTCCTTCCTCAACGGTGGATGCAGGCAGACTGACTCCTAGCACTTTTTTTCAAAACATATATATCGTCAGCTGGTATGACGACATGTCCGCCATCTTGTCTTCATCCGCTGGAGACCACCATCTTGTTTTCGTCTGCTAGAGTGTGCCGATAACATGTAGTATAATTATCTGGTCACCATACTTTTGGCCTCAACTGTTGACATTAAAATTTGACCTTGACCTTGAAATTTGACCTTGACCTTGAACTTTGACCTTGACCTCGAAATTTGACCTTGTAATTTGACCTTGACCTTGAAATTTCACCTTGACCTTGAAATTTGACCTTGACCTTGAAATTTGACCTTGACCTTGAACTTTGACCTTGACCTTGAAATTTGACCTTGACCTTGAACTTTGACCTTGACCTTGAAATTTGACCTTGACCTTGAACTTTGACCTTGACCTTGAACCTTGACCTTGACCTTGAAATTAAACCTTGATTTTGAAATTTGACCTTGACCTTGAAATTTGACTTTGTCCTTGTCGACCATCATGGACCCGACATTTAATGTTCAGTACATGCTACCAGGAGCGACCAACTGCTGGAGTACGTCATCTTGTGTGTGTACTCATATTATAGAGTACATTTACATCTGGTTAATTTTATTTTAACCTGCTACAGTGTAGTAATCATTTATTACCGAGGTGCCCCCCGCCATCTTGAAATTCGGACGCCATCTTGAAATCATGTAATAATGTAGCTAGAAAAGCGGGAAAAAATCCAAAATTCATCAAAAAAATCACTCATTAACTTACAAATCGAATCGATGGATCCCTGTCCACGGTTCGATTCTTGACCAGTGACAGTTGTAACTTATTATTAAATAAATGTTAGGTTCTGTTTTCCATTACCTTTCGCGGAGTTTATTAATCATTCGCTCTACGAAAAACAACTCAAGTCAATATACCTGACCAACGAATTAAATCAGTGCCGATTAGCCTATTATGAAAGTCTAATTTTTCAATAATCTGAATAACATATAAGCCGTTCATGTACAAAGCCACACATATAGATCAATTGTCTTCAGTCCATAAGACCGAGTCATGACATTATCAGACGTATAGGCTAGTCATTTCAGGACCACATGAACTTCGTCGTTATCTAATTATATTCTATTAATCCAACGTGACATTTTTTAAACATACTAAAGGACCAAGTAACCTTGAAAAATATTTTAGTAACACCAAGAGGTTTTAAATTAGTAAATATTCAATCACTACATTTTGTACTACGCGCAATCAACAAAAGGGAAGCACTGACAACGAAAAGACAGCACCACCAACGAAAAGGCAGCACATTTGGAAGCACCGACAACGAAAAGGCAGCACATTTGGAAGCACCGTCATCGAAAAGGCAGCACATTTGGAAGCACCGACAACGTAAAGGCAGCACATTTGGAAGCACCGACAACGAAAAGGCAGCACATTTGGAAGCACCGACAACGAAAAGGCAGCACATTTGGAAGCACCGACAACGAAAAGGCAGCACATTTGGAAGCACCGACAACGAAAAGGCAGCACATTTGGAAGCACCGACAACGAAAAGGCAGCACATTTGGAAGCACCGACAACGAAAAGGCAGCACATTTGGAAGCACCGACAACGAAAAGGCAGCACATTTGGAAGCACCGACTACGAAAAGGCAGCACATTTGGAAGCACCGACAACGAAAAGGCAGCACATTTGGAAGCACCGACAACGAAAAGGCAGCACATTTGGAAGCACCGACAACGAAAAGGCAGCACATTTGGAAGCACCGACAACGAAAAGGCAGCACATTTGGAAGCACCGTCATCGAAAAGGCAGCACATTTGGAAGCACTGACAACGAAAAGGCAGCACATTTGGAAGCACCGACAACGAAAAGGCAGCACATTTGGAAGCACCGACAACGAAAAGGCAGCACATTTGGAAGCACCGACTACGAAAAGGCAGCACATTTGGAAGCACCGACTACGAAAAGGCAGCACATTTGGAAGCACCGACAACGAAAAGGCAGCACATTTGGAAGCACCGACTACGAAAAGGCAGCACATTTGGAAGCACAGACAACGAAAAGGCAGCACATTTGGAAGCACCGACAACAAAAAGGCAGCACATTTGGAAGCACCGACAACGAAAAGGCAGCACATTTGGAAGCACCGACAACGAAAAGGCAGCACATTTGGAAGCACCGACTACGAAAAGGCAGCACATTTGGAAGCACCGACTACGAAAAGACAGCACATTTGGAAGCACCGACAACGAAAAGGCAGCACATTGGAAGCACCGACAACGAAAAGGCAGCACATTTGGAAGCACCGACAACGAAAAGGCAGCACATTTGGAAGCACCGACAACGAAAAGGCAGCACATTTGGAAGCTCCATCAACTAAAAAAGGCAAAAAGGAAGCACAAGTTACGAGATCTAAGTCTTAGTAAGAAATCATAATACAAGAAATAAAAACATTACATTCTTATAATTTAAATTATTTATTTTATTGCTTTACATTATACAAATGCAAGTAAAACAAGTCAATATTGTATGTAGCCAACATTCCTCAGTTCCTTGAGTATGAAGGATATTTCTTTGATGCACGAATAGTTTCCTGCACAAAGCGAACCATGTAGTAGTCTTAGCCGGTCAACCAATATGTTTGGATCTTTCCATGATGTGTAATCATTCTCTTCTACCACCATCTTCCTTGCACCTTTATAACAAATATTATGATCTCTGGTGTCTTCCGTTTTACCACCAACCTCAGGGTAACTTTCATGTTTGAGACGGTGATCATCACAAGCTTGATCAGATTTATTTAATATATCACGTCGTTTCCATCGTTTCGGTCTCAGGACACCGCCACATTCTTCGATCTTGGCAGCTTTAGGTGCTTCATCATAGACTATGTCTTTGTCAACAGCCTCAGAGTCACTGTAACAATCACCGTAGAAGGAATCGTCTTCACCCAATTTACCGTAATAATTCGATGTTGATGATGTTGAAGTGTCTTCATCGTCTTCGTGCTTCCTTTTTAGGAGTCCATCATTTTTACAAAGTAGGAAAGATCTACTTGAATTCGGCTAGAATATATTCTCACTTTTTACGTTAAGGATTCTTCCATTGTCTTCATTCTTCCGTAAATCATCAACCTTCTTCAATTTAAGTTCTTTGTCGAGATCGGAAGAGCCAAGAAAATTATTGTCGTAATGCAGATCACTCTTCCTTAGGCTAGTAGATTCATCGTTGTCCTCTAGCTTGTACGCAGGCTTGGCGCTACAAGATCTGCCATGTCTTTTTAGGCTCTCTCTCCGTGTAAACGACTTGCTACATCGAACACAACTTATCATATTGCGCAGTGAATTTTTAACACAGTCATTCTTCTCGTGTTGTCTTTTATTCTTTCTCAAGATAAATTCTTTACTGCAAAACTTACACCTATGTTCTTTTGAAACAGCGTCAGATCCCAAATCGGAATTCATATTAGTTACTGAGACTAATGCCAGATACCAATTGAGTGTTTTAAATTAGATTCAATACTTAAATAGAAATTTTTTCATATTTCATCAGCGAGAATTAATATATCTCATGCAAAAGTACTTTTTGCATGTAGTTCTGCTTTTCAACAACAGATATCGCCACATGTCGCTTGCAGGTAAATAATATTTAGTTATTTTATGCGGGATGCGGGATGCTCACTAACGATCGCAAAAGAAGGATGGCTTCGTTAGACTCCAAGGAAAAGGAAGTTCGTCTTGCATGTTGGTGCTCCACAGATGTCTCATGGCGTAATATTAATTTGACTGAGTAATGATATTTGTTAATTCCACCTGATAAAAATATTGCAAGTTTTGATTTAGTAGCAGAAATTAACGAATTAAATGTAACTCCAAATAAAATGACATGTCTCATTAGAACAAAAAAAAATCCATGCAGAGAGCGGTTTCTCAGAATAGTCAGAAACACTTGAAGAAACCACAGGAATGATTGCAAGAACACGGGAAAAACCATCAAAATATTGTCAAGAATAATCAGGAGCACACTGAGAAAACCACTATAATATTAACAATAATAATCGGAAGCACACGGAGAAAACCATCATAATATTGGCAAGAATAATCAGAAGCACACGAAGAAAACCGCCACAAGTTTTCTTTGATATCATTAAAATACAAAAAAAAATTAATAAAAAATAAAAACGAAAAAAAATTCAAACATTCTGGCTTGTACTAGAACTCTATCTTTGCTCAACAATGAGAAGTTCACAAGCTACATACAATATTGACTTGTTTTACTTGCATTTGTATAATGTAAAGCAATAAAATAAATAATTTAAATTATAAGAATGTAATGTTTTTATTTCTTGTATTATGATTTCTTACTAAGACTTAGATCTCGTAACTTGTGCTTCCTTTTTGCCTTTTTTAGTTGATGGAGCTTCCAAATGTGCTGCCTTTTCGTTGTCGGTGCTTCCAAATGTGCTGCCTTTTCGTTGTCGGTGCTTCCAAATGTGCTGCCTTTTCGTTGTCGGTGCTTCCAATGTGCTGCCTTTTCGTTGTCGGTGCTTCCAAATGTGCTGTCTTTTCGTAGTCGGTGCTTCCAAATGTGCTGCCTTTTCGTAGTCGGTGCTTCCAAATGTGCTGCCTTTTCGTTGTCGGTGCTTCCAAATGTGCTGCCTTTTCGTTGTTGGTGCTTCCAAATGTGCTGCCTTTTCGTTGTCGGTGCTTCCAAATGTGCTGCCTTTTCGTTGTCGGTGCTTCCAAATGTGCTGCCTTTTCGTTGTCGGTGCTTCCAAATGTGCTGCCTTTTCGTTGTCGGTGCTTCCAAATGTGCTGCCTTTTCGTAGTCGGTGCTTCCAAATGTGCTGCCTTTTCGTTGTCGGTGCTTCCAAATGTGCTGCCTTTTCGTTGTCGGTGCTTCCAAATGTGCTGCCTTTTCGTTGTCGGTGCTTCCAAATGTGCTGCCTTTTCGTTGTCGGTGCTTCCAAATGTGCTGCCTTTTCGTTGTCGGTGCTTCCAATGTGCTGCCTTTTCGTTGTCGGTGCTTCCAAATGTGCTGTCTTTACGTAGTCGGTGCTTCCAAATGTGCTGCCTTTTCGTAGTCGGTGCTTCCAAATGTGCTGCCTTTTCGTTGTCGGTGCTTCCAAATGTGCTGCCTTTTCGTTGTCGGTGCTTCCAAATGTGCTGCCTTTTCGTTGTCGGTGCTTCCAAATGTGCTGCCTTTTCGTAGTCGGTGCTTCCAAATGTGCTGCCTTTTCGTAGTCGGTGCTTCCAAATGTGCTGCCTTTTCGTTGTCGGTGCTTCCAAATGTGCTGCCTTTTCGTTGTCGGTGCTTCCAAATGTGCTGCCTTTTCGTTGTCAGTGCTTCCAAATGTGCTGCCTTTTCGATGACGGTGCTTCCAAATGTGCTGCCTTTTCGTTGTCGGTGCTTCCAAATGTGCTGTCTTTTCGTAGTCGGTGCTTCCAAATGTGCTGCCTTTTCGTTGTCGGTGCTTCCAAATGTGCTGCCTTTTCGTAGTCGGTGCTTCCAAATGTGCTGCCTTTTCGTTGTCGGTGCTTCCAAATGTGCTGCCTTTTCGTTGTCGGTGCTTCCAAATGTGCTGCCTTTTCGTTGTCGGTGCTTCCAAATGTGCTGCCTTTTCGTTGTCGGTGCTTCCAAATGTGCTGCCTTTTCGTAGTCGGTGCTTCCAAATGTGCTGCCTTTTCGTTGTCGGTGCTTCCAAATGTGCTGCCTTTTCGTTGTCGGTGCTTCCAAATGTGCTGCCTTTTCGTTGTCGGTGCTTCCAAATGTGCTGCCTTTTCGTAGTCGGTGCTTCCAAATGTGCTGCCTTTTCGTAGTCGGTGCTTCCAAATGTGCTGCCTTTTCGTTGTCGGTGCTTCCAAATGTGCTGCCTTTTCGTAGTCGGTGCTTCCAAATGTGCTGCCTTTTCGTTGTCGGTGCTTCCAAATGTGCTGCCTTTTCGTTGTCGGTGCTTCCAAATGTGCTGCCTTTTCGTTGTCGGTGCTTCCAAATGTGCTGCCTTTTCGTTGTCGGTGCTTCCAAATGTGCTGCCTTTTTGTTGTCGGTGCTTCCAAATGTGCTGCCTTTGCGTTGTCGGTGCTTCCAAATGTGCTGCCTTTTCGTTGTCGGTGCTTCCAAATGTGCTGCCTTTTCGTTGTCGGTGCTTCCAAATGTGCTGCCTTTACGTTGTCGGTGCTTCCAAATGTGCTGCCTTTTCGATGACGGTGCTTCCAAATGTGCTGCCTTTTCGTTGTCGGTGCTTCCAAATGTGCTGCCTTTTCGTTGGTGGTGCTGTCTTTTCGTTGTCAGTGCTTCCCTTTTGTTGATTGCGCGTAGTACAAAATGTAGTGATTGAATATTTACTAATTTAAAACCTCTTGGTGTTACTAAAATATTTTTCAAGGTTACTTGGTCCTTTAGTATGTTTAAAAAATGTCACGTTGGATTAATAGAATATAATTAGATAACGACGAAGTTCATGTGGTCCTGAAATGACTAGCCTATACGTCTGATAATGTCATGACTCGGTCTTATGGACTGAAGACAATTGATCTATATGTGTGGCTTTGTACATGAACGGCTTATATGTTATTCAGTTTATTGAAAAATTAGACTTTCATAATAGGCTAATCGGCACTGATTTAATTCGTTGGTCAGGTATATTGACTTGAGTTGTTTTTCGTAGAGCGAATGATTAATAAACTCCGCGAAAGGTAATGGAAAACAGAACCTAACATTTATTTAATAATTAGTTACAACTGTCACTGGTCAAGAATCGAACCGTGGACAGGGATCCATCGATTCGATTTGTAAGTTAATGAGTGATTTTTTTGATGAATTTTGGATTTTTTCCCGCTTTTCTAGCTACATTATTACATGATTTCAAGATGGCGTCCGAATTTCAAGATGGCGGGGGGCACCTCGGTAATAAATGATTACTGCACTGTAGCAGGTTAAAATAAAATTAACCAGATGTAAATGTACTCTATAATATGAGTACACACACAAGATGACGTACTCCAGCAGTTGGTCGCTCCTGGTAGCATGTACTGAACATTAAATGTCGGGTCCATGATGGTCGACAAGGACAAAGTCAAATTTCAAGGTCAAGGTCAAATTTCAAAATCAAGGTTTAATTTCAAGGTCAAGGTCAAGGTTCAAGGTCAAGGTCAAAGTTCAAGGTCAAGGTCAAAGTTCAAGGTCAAGGTCAAATTTCAAGGTCAAGGTCAAAGTTCAAGGTAAGGTAAAATTTCAAGGTCAAGGTCAAATTTCAAGGTCAAGGTCAAATTTCAAGGTCAAGGTCAAATTTCAAGGTCAAGGTCAAATTTCAAGGTCAAGGTCAAATTTCAAGGTCAAGGTCAAATTTCGAGGTCAAGGTCAAATTTCAAGGTCAAATTTCGAGGTCAAGGTCAAAGTTCAAGGTCAAGGTCAAATTTCAAGGTCAAGGTCAAATTTCAATGTCAACAGTTGAGGACAAAAGTATGGTGACCAGATAATTATACTACATGTTATCGGCACACTCTAGCAGACGAAAACAAGATGGTGGTCTCCAGCGGATGAAGACAAGATGGCGGACATGTCGTCATACCAGCTGACGATATATATGTTTTGAAAAAAAGTGCTAGGAGTCAGTCTGCCTGCATCCACCGTTGAGGAAGGAGCCTGTCGCCATTTTTAGTTTTTTTTGGACTCACCGGGTTTGAACCGAGGACGGTGATCGATATAATCAATCAGAATTCGAATAAGTTAATTTTTTGATGAATTTTGGAATTTTTTTCATTAAAATCGGATAATAATTAAAGATTTTCAAGATGGCGTCAAAATTTCAAGATGGCGGCCGTAACAAAAATTGCAACGGTGACGTCATCATCCAATATGGCGGAAAACACATCACCGGAATTTTCTAGAACACAATGACATCATCCAAAATGGCGGATCCCAGATGGCGGATCCAAAATGGCCGCCGTGATCTACTTGTCCCGTTACGATATGTCCCGTTACGCTGTGTCCCGTTACGCTGTGTCCCGTTACGCTTATCCAAGATGGCCGCCGTGACGTCACAATCCAAGATGGCCGCCGTGACGTCAGAATCAAATATGGCGGTCGGCACCAAGCACCACACCCTGAACCCTGTTTCCGGAGCCCCTATTGTATACTACTGTTTGTAAATCTTATAATGTTTATCTAAAACTTTTGTGTGAAAATTTTTTGATAATTCAAACCATTATTGCAAGGGGTTAAAAAACTTGGGGTTGAAATGAAAAAAATAAATACAACTTTCCTAAGCGGTACAATCGAATTTTTGTTTACCCAAACATTACTGCAAGGGATGGAAATAACAAGGTTTGAAAGTAAAATAACTAATCATTACTTTTTCTAATATATGTATTTTTATATCCGTATTAATTTATTGTATGAATCCTAAACTTAATTTAAAACTTTGGCTGAAACAATTTTTAATGAAACGAATTACTACAGTAAAAACATGGTTTGAAATTTTTTTAAATATTTCAAAACTTTCTTAGTATTAAATAAGATTTAATTTTTTTTTAACCATTGACGTCGACCCAGAGGCCACCCTAGCTCCTGCAGGCCGTTATGACGCGTCACCGCCTTCTTCTGTGCGCGGACGTGTGCGGGAGCCAGTGGTGCCACCTTCAATAAACCAGTGTCCCTCCGACGTAGTTTTTTATGTATATTTTCTTTTCTTTAAGCAGGACATAATTTTTATTGTAAAAACTTTAATATCGTCCATCATGTATAATTTAAATTAGAAGGGTAAATAACATGTATTTTATTATGCACGGGTTCCCGTCCACGAGGACGTGAGGGGCGTGACGAGACGCGCGCGGGGAGGGGGTCGGCGCGAGCAGAGGAGGCAGTCGCGTCTGGAGAACCGCGGGGCAGAGACGTGAAGGCCGCGAGCTCTCGCCAAGACGAGTGAAACGGGTGAGCATAGAGACCTCCGGGCTTAACCAGAGTGACGCGGGGAATAGATCAGCAACAGTCTTCGAGTCGTGTCAGGCAGTTCGGAACTATGGAGATTAGTATGTCAACTATTGCCAAGGGGTCGCCTTATCGTAGATAGTTTTTTTTTATTAGCGTTTCTTAATTTTTTCCTTTCCTCTCGTATGTATGTATATATATATATCTTTATTCGCTTGTATAGTCGTGCATTGCCTAAGATAAAATAGTACCTTTGTGTCATGGACGAGACCTCGCCATATTAATGGGACAGTTCAGAAACTGTGTCCGCAGGTAGTGCTTGCCTGAAGTCGCCATAGGACAGGAAATCAAAGCCTTGCCGGTTTGGGACAAACGCCATCGGTTAGCGCCGCGACGCCGTCACCTACTACTTCCCACATAGGCGGCCGTGTAAGGGGAAATTCTCGTGTAGTCAGGCCTCACCTAAGAACGGTCGTAGGCGGGAACCGCGACAGCCCCGTGCCAGTGAAAATCAAATAGTGGCCAATAAAAAGAGTGAGTGCCACGAAACCCTATGTAGTTTCATTATTAGCAGGCTAGATCCTCTTAACTGCCACGTGGCCCGAAACCCACCCCCAACTGAGCTAGCCCAAGAACCTACACAACCAATAAGGGGATCAGCCCGCTCGGCGACACCATCTTAATATTATCTTAAAGCTTGATGAAAAGCAAATTTTTATACGACCACGTTATTAGTTCAAGGGATAAAAAATAGTGTTTGAAGGTAAAAAAAAAGTTAATAATTACCTTAGTTGGTATGCAATATGAAATTCGTTCTAAGCTATTCAATGTTACGTTGTAAACTATTCAATGCTGGATACATTGAGTTTAAAATATTTGCGATATTTTCGCTGAATGTAAAATAAGCAAATATTTAATCGATCATTTTTTTAATATTGGAGAACATAAATTATGTACTTAAAAATTCTTAAAATATTTTAAAAGTTCATAGAAGTCTCTTAAATATTTCTAGAATAAATATGTACTTCAAAATTTACCTACGCATGTAGACTGTGCCGTAGAGGGATTTTTTGTGTCCATTATTCACCAAAACTGTTTTTAGGCGCATTTTCTATGGAAATACGCCACTCATTCATGAAAATATCAATATCACAAGAGACAAATAGCGATCATTCCATTTTATAAAAACTTGAAAAGGTTACATTCCGTTTTCGAAAAAGTGAAACAATTGCATTTTCATCTGGAACCAAGAAGTTCCTATTTTTATTCGACAATCCCAGTTCATATACAAAAAAAAACATTTAATTCATTATTTGTTATTGATGTTCACTGGTAGTTGATGAAAGTGTGTTCACAACTGGTGTTCACAGGAAGTTGTGAATCAGATGCTGATGAAGAATCAGAATCACCGGGAAACATGTTTTCCATGTTTGAAGGCGCAATAGGAACTGGTAGTTCCTGTCTATGAGAAACTGGCCTAAGTGCAGAAGGCAAATTTGGATACTGAATTTTGTCACTTTTGCTTTTTTTTTAATTTCCTTCTGTTTTAGTGATACAAAAGTAGCAATCACTTACATGGTCTCTCTACACCATAGGAAATGCAAACGGCATAGACATATTCTTTCCTTGTATCCACTGCACTTAATTAACGTAACAACTCGCATATAAAACATGAGGAGCCCACCTTTTATCTTGATCTCCAATTTTGCACTTAAAATATAAAATATAGTTTTATATAGATATAGCTTTAAAATAAATCATCCGCATATAAAACAAATCTTATTCGTTGGATTTTTGCAGCATAGACAACTAGAACTTTCCATTTTATATTAAATCAATTTAAACACTTGACCGTACTGTAAACGACAGAAAGAACTAAATTATAGAAAAAATAGAAAGAAAAGGTGATACCGATTACCTTGAAAAATCTTACATCAAGCATGACATTTTGGGAAAAAAACACAACCCATACCTCCCTATCAAATCGATTGATAAGGAAATAGTGTTTATATGAAGCATACTTTGAGATACATTTTTTTTTATTTTAAAACGTGTTCCGAGAATTAAGCATGCGACTATCGTGTAAATTAGTTCAATAAACGACCTTACGTACTTGAGGCGCCATCCTCGAACCGACGAGAGCAGCCGTGACGAGTCGCGTCACCCCGCGCCGACCCGACGCCCGAACAGTCGAGAAGAACGTCGCTTGTTCACGCCACTCCGCGCGGCGGCCCGCGGAATTCCCAAGGCCGCTCAGCGATAGAATACGGCTTCGAGGCAGGGCTCCGTGTGGCGAGCGTTCGGGGTGAGAGGGGTATCGAAGACCCTTGTAATCCGGCCAGGCACGCGTGGTATGCCTTACGTCAGCGGGCCGCACGTGACACAGCTTGTGAGGCCAGTGGCCGTGCAGGGCCACCAGCCAGCTCCGAACCTGGCGTGTATTCATAACACTCCCTATGTAGGCAAAAAAAAATGTTGTGTCTCTACAGTATGACGAACACTATGCTTTCTCTACATTTCAATGTTAAAATAACGATTGTCAAAATTGCAATGCGTACTTATAAAGTTGTTATTATTTCTTTCTATGACTGTAAATTATAACATTAAACATTAACGGATAGTTGTAATATCATAACGTTTATTTGGCACACCAGTACACTCAATGCATCTCTCAATGTTCGCGAAAGTGAATATAAATGGGTGAATCACGCGTGTCCGCCATCTTTTTCGAGATGTCTGAAACTGCCGCAGATGGCAGCACCGTGATTAGGGATACATTTCCTTTTGAATCGACTTCCGTTCCATTTACGAAATTACTCTTACCAAATGCCATATACCTAGAACTATGATGTTTACACAAAAAAAAATTTCATTGAGTTTCAATTATGTCAATGATTCAAAAGTACGTGTTTTTAAAGAAAGTTTCCGCTAATCTTTAGTTATAATTTTTAATAATCAAACAATATTATACAAATTTATAACGACGATGTGTTATATTGTCTGGGATCACTAAAACTATCCTGGTATTTAAATGAAACTTTCTGCAAATTCAAGTAGTCAGTCAGTACATACATGCAATTCACATCTGAGTAGTCAGTACTCAAGACGGTTAAATTTACTGAAAACCATACTAAATAAAATGAAAATACACAAAATTGAGTAAGTAACTCAAGTAGTGAAGTGATATATATTATTATTTTATTGTAAATTTTTACTGATTTGTACATGTGTCCACTGACTTGCCTGTTCAAAATGGCGTGTACATTGGATATGTAATAATTGACAGTGTACAAAATACAATTTTTTATTTTATTTTCAGGTGTTGCAGTGTGCGTATTCCTACTACAATATTCTGAATAACATAGATTCTGAATGATAAACCTCCTGAATGGTTGTTCGCGCATAACTGTAGTCATACATTTAGAAGATACGTAGTAAGCATGCTACATAACATGTATTCTACGTAGTAACATATAGAATAAATACATTTAACAACACAACTCAGTTATTAGATTTACAAAATTGATTTAGTTTCAATTAAGTTACAAGGCATATTCGCATGAAAATAAGCACTTTTTTTTAGCTATTCTATTTAAAACAATGCATGGATAAAACATAATTTTTTTAGCACAGTATGTATTAAAATTATTTTTGATGATTTTTCAAGCTACTCTAAACTGATATTGTTATTTGTGATTTCAAACAAGTCGTAAGCTTTAAAGCCTACTCACGGTTAATAACATACTTAATTCACATGTCTTAATTTACTTTTCTTTGTGTTCTTGTTGAATTATTATTAACTTGAACGAAACTTGAATGTTCTCGCGTAATTATAATGTGACATAATAGAAAAAGGCTAAATTAATTTTAATTCAACAATGCTGTATTTTTAGGCAAAATAAACTGTTAGAGCTTTCAATAATCGAAATTTTAAGTTATTAATGTAAAACTTATTTTCTAAGAGGGTAAAAATTTTCGAGCGTTACGAAAATTCCAATTACTTGAGGGGAAATCGCTAGGTATTATGTGGGTAAAGGGAGATGGGAATAAATGAATAATTAGGTACGTGGTGAGAGAACCGGCAGAGGAGAAAGCACGGCACAAAATTTTGCATACACTCGCACAACCGTACGCATACACTTGCACACACTTTTGTACAAACCTTTACCCACTTGCAATGACTTTCATATTCTTTTGCAGACCATTACACACACTTTTGCGCCCACATGCACATACATTTCACTCACGGGCACAAACTTACACTAACTGTAATACACTTGCACCTATTTTTGCACACATTTGCAAAAAAAAATGACAAACATCTAAAAATACATTTCACGCACTAGCACACACTTGCACACACTTATGCAGACACTTGCGCATACTTATGCACTACTTTCACATACTCATACACGCAATTACACACACTTTTGCAAACAAATGCACACTTTTTACAGACACTTGCACACATTTGCACACACTTTATACAATTTTACACACATTTGATACAATTTTCACACACTTTATTCAATTATGAACACACTTAACACAATTAAGCACACACTTGTACACACCTTTGCACATACTTGTACACACCTTAGCACGCACTTGTACGCACCTTTGCACACACCTGTGCACACTCATGTAAACACTCCTGTGCACACTCCTGGGCACTTTGCCCTTGCACGCACACACTTGCTTTTACTTTTGCACCCACTTGCACACTCATTTAATAACTTTTGCACACACTTGCACACATGCAAAGGGTCCCTTATTATTTAAGCATTAATTATACAGTACCTACACTGTGCAAAAAAACTTGTGCTTCTAATAGTAAAAGCAACAATGTTGTATTTCATTAAAGCTATTTATGTATAATGTAGTATAATTAATCATTTATTGGATATCAATGTTCACTTGTGAAAGATTTAATTTAATCCTAATTAAACAGCTTAGCTGTATTTCAAGAGCAGCAATATTGTATATCAATATAAGTTTTCGTGTATAACTGCGATAATTATTTAACAACAGCAGCACTATATGTAATTCTTATGTAAATTCTTAGTTGCATTTGAATGTTTTTTTGTTTATAACTGTGAACAACAACTTCATAATAAAACAGTACTGTCTTAAATACATATATTTTATTTGTTTATTTATATTTACTTTCCTTTTATTCACAATTCATAGTTTGAAGTTAATGAAACTATCACAAAATATTACATTTATTAA
Source organism: Bacillus rossius redtenbacheri (assembly GCF_032445375.1). NCBI lineage: Eukaryota > Metazoa > Arthropoda > Insecta > Phasmatodea > Bacillidae > Bacillus > Bacillus rossius. The sequence continues at coordinate 5,489,870 of NC_086345.1, forward strand.
TGTTCTCTATCCCTTTAGCTCACATCCTCTTCTCTCCCCAGCAACAACCTCCTCTTCAACACAGCAGAAATGTTCCTAGATGAGTTATCACGAGACAGCTCGCACTCTGGAGTTCAGTTTCACTCCCCGATGTGGTCAGCGCCTGGTGAATGGTCTGGTGCGACGCGAACATGGCGAAGACCATCGACCAGCTCTTGGTGAGACTTCACCTACTGCTGTGCCTGTGATAAAAAAAAATTCAGCCGAAAAATCTCGAAAAATTTCTAAAACAAAAATGTTCTCTATTTTGAGGGGAATAATTCCCGTTCCCAGGGAAAATTTCCCGTTTTAGTCCTCAAAAATGCCATCGGCGTCTAAATTCCTAAAATAAAAAACGGCTTAAATTCTTTAGCAAGGGCTGGAAGCTGGAAGTCAAAACAAAATTTGTAACTCCCTTAGTAAGAACACAATCGAATCCGTTCAAATTGTTTGTAATTATGATGCCATGGCCGCAATCTATTATTAATACGTAACTGTTGCAATTTTCGTTACGGCCGCCATCTTGGTGTAGGTGTGGTGAGGTGACGAGGAGTCGGGGTGTTGACTGTGCAGTCTCGCAAAGACGGTGACCACCCTGAGCAGCGAACGAGTCTTCGTAACGTAATAATTCCATCTTCAACTGGCATTCGCTCACGTGTGTTTCACCATTACAGTGTTGCAAGAACCATACAGGGAATGTTAAGTCTCCAAAACTCAGACACAAACCAAGGTAAACTGTAAGAAATGAATCCTGTTCCTATCTCTACATTGCACTTGTACTCGAATACATCTTCGCATGATTCGTTTTCACCAACAGCTCCTGCAGAGATAGCAGCAGCAACAATAGCAACAGCAGCAATAGCAACCGCAGCAATAGCAACCGCAGCAATAACAACAACAGCAATAGCAACAGCAGCAATAGCAACAACAGCAACTGCAGCAACTGCAGCAACCACAGCAACCGCAGCAGCAACAGCAACAACAGCAATAGCAACTGCAGCAGCAGTAACAGCAATAACAGCAATAGCAACTGCAGCAGCATCAACCGCATGATTGTTGTCTCTTAAATCTTCCATGAAAGGTGTTGCAATAGAGTGACACGTGTAACTCTTAATTCTCAGGATGCGACGTAGAAAACTGGTGTGAACAATGCAAAGACTCGCCTTACACAGGCCATTTCTTCCCATATCGAGAGAAACTGCGAGAAAAAAAAAAATTCATTTTTTCCCTTCCCTCCCTTCCTCTCCACAGATTTGAATTAAACAAATTGTGACAAGCTAATATTAATAATCTGACATTTTAATGACTATAATATTTACAAAAAACATATGCCATTCCTATTATTCACACAGCTAGAGGAAAAACACCATAATCAACTGCCAATATGGTTGACACAATAAGCATGTCATAAAGCGATTTCAAATATTTACTTCATATTAAATGTGATTGAACAAATTTCAGACAATATCTGAAACAAAAAGCATAATATATATATATTAATTTCTAATGAATCGAAATATCAATATTTTAAATTTTAACTTATCCTCTCAAAAATACGCTTAATTCTCTGTGGTACAAATTATACTTATTCTTAATCAAAAATAATGTAATTTTATAATTTTTTTTCCAATTTTAAATTCTTTTGCATATTTTTTGTATAAAGTCACAGATTTTCAAGATGGCGGACATGAGGTCATAATACGAAACGGCAGGAAGTTTTAGAAAACAAAATGGCGGCTTTCAAAAACCTGTAACCGAGGCCAACATGAATTCTAGACACAACTGATAAAGAGGTCAAGTTGAAAGGTCAAAGGTCAAGGCTGTCCCAGGATCGGCTTTGATACACTACTATTAGGATTCATAAAAGGATCGAACTAAAGTAGTAGGGTTTGGTTCCTTCTGGCCTAATGTATTTATAATGTAACTATGGCGGGGTGGCTTACTCAATTGTGGCTTACCAATCGTGAGGAATCGATCATGTTCGAGCGTGTCAATCGCTCGTTGCTTATGATTGATACCCCGCCATTTTGGATGACGCCATTCCCGCCATTGTTTTTCTACCATTTTGAAAATCTTTAATTATTTCGCTAGAAATTTGGGAAAAATTCCTAAAAGTATTTAAAAAATTGCTTATTAAAATAATGATTCATTCGATCGATTCCTGTTTTTGTTATATCCTTTCTCGATACAAAAATTTTATTTTCGGTAAAAACCACTTATTCAATAAAAATATCTTGAAAATTCTAAAAGAGGCTTCAATTCCTCGTCTACAAGCCTCCAGTCAACTTCTTAAGATGCCATTTTGACCACCATCATATTTTCAGTAATCAATACAAGAAGTGCTAGTTTTACACATTAAACACATCATCCGCTAGAGGGTTCTGCCGCCACAATGGTTTAATTTTTACCCACTAGAGTTCAGTAGTAATTACAACCATGCCATCCGTTGCCATCTTGTCGGTCGTCTTGGCTGCCATATTGGAAAATCGTAATTCTTAAGCTTGAAAGGTGGAAAAAGTTTCAAAATTTATCAAAAAAATAGCTTATTAAAGTAATGATTGATTCAATAGATTTTCGTCCTTGGTTCCCTTGATCAATATAAAAAGGTAATTTATTAAATATTACTTGAAATTACTAAAAAAAAAATTGAGAGATTCAAGAAATAAAACAACAAAATGACACATAAAAATGTCGTTCATAGTTTCTACTCTACTACAAGTACAATAAACAAGCAAATTACGAATGTATCTCGATTTCTGCAGTCTTTTTAGAAGGGAAGCGAGTCCTTTGAATTCCTTAGCATGTGTTTTCAGGGTTTCAATACTTTATTTACAGTTGATTAAACAGGAACTTCCAAAACAGTTATCACCTACAGCCAATTTTTGGCCACGTATGTCCAGTTAGTGGTCAGGCATGTCCATTCAGTGGACAGGCACGTAATTGGCAGTCAGGCATATTAAGTTGGTGGTCAGACATGTACAGTTGGTAGCCATGCACATCAGTCGGTTGGTAAGGCTAACAAGGCCAGTATGTTGCAAGGTATGTCTAGTCTGTGGCCAAATATATCTATATATATATATATTCAGTAGTCAGGAAAGCACGTCCAGTAGGTGGTAAGGCACATTCAGTTGGTAGCCAAGGTCATCTAGTCGGTGGTCAGACACATCCTGTTAATAGCTAACAGATATTTTTCGTCGATACTCGGTAAACATTTTAATCAGGTCATGTTCAATGTACCTAAGGCTATAGACCAGGCGTCTCCGAACCTCGAGGCCAATCATGTCCTGACTACAGACTTGGTTATGCACTTTTGTCAAAAAGTTAGCTCATTAGAACACTTTTGGAAGCACATAAAAAAAGGAAGCACATTTGGAAGCACAAATAGAAAAAAATGCATAGTAAAAAAAGGAATAATTTTGGAAGCAAGGACAAAAAAGGAAACACATTTGGAAGCTCGTACTAAAAATAAGCTCATTTGGAAAAACCTTTAAAAAAGGAAGCACATTCAACAAAAATGAAGAGCACATTTGGAAGCACATTCGACAAAAAAGAAGAGCACATTTGGAGACACAAAAAAAATGGAATCACTTTTCGAAACACCTGAAAAAAGAAAGTACCGTACATTTAGAAGCACATTTTAAAAAAGCACATTTGGAAACTCACTAAAAAAAAAAGGAAGCACATTTGGAAGCTCACTAAACAAGGAAGCATATTTGAAAGCAAATTCCAAAAAGGGAGAAATTTGGAAGCATAATCAAAAAAGAAAAGAACATTTCGAAGCACAATCTACAACAAGGAAGCATATTAGTAAGCTCATTTTAAAAAGAAGCCTATTTGGAAGGACATTAAAAAAGGAAACACATTAGGAAGCTCATTTGGAAGCAAATTAAAAAAAGGAAGACAATTTGGAAGCAAAAAGAAATAATATTTGAAACCATATTTAATAACGAAAATTTTCAAGCACAATAATAAAAGGAAGCACCTTTGGAAAAACATTCACAAAAAGGAAAACTGAAGCTGTATTACGAGAACTCAGTCTTAGTTAGAAATAATGTTTCGAGAAATAAAACAATAATTTTAAAAATCTAAATATAATTTAATTCTAAATTTGTCATTGATGGAGGTAAATCACATCATTATCATATTGTTACGTCCTATTACAGAGGTGCCCCCCCCCCCCCAAACACTATGACTCACCCCCTCCCCCTAACCTAAAGATGATCCCCCCCCCCCCCCCGCCACCCAACCGAAATTTTTTATGCCATTTTCTCAATGATTTACTCAATTATTTTATAATATTATACTTTTTTAGTATTATATTTTGTCACATTTTGCATTAATTAAAACTGGTTTTCTAATAATAATTTTGGTCATATAAGGTAATATTTCCATCCTGAACCAACAGATGCCAAACTGCTTTTGTTGAGGAAAGTGCGGGGTTGCAAATTTGATTTACAAGATCCCTTTCAACTATCAAAGCACCAGAAACGTATTTTAACATTAGAAGCTATAAGTATGTAAATAATATATACATTTTTCTCGTCTTTTAACACCCCCCCCCCTGAAATTTTAATGACGCAGTCTGCGTCGTTACCCCCCCCCCCCCCCTTGTGGGCACCACTGCCTATTATGGGGAGAATTGATAGCCTAATTAAGTTTTACTACAGTTTTGTTAATTACTAATATATTGGAGAACTAATTAACAATTGTACTAAAAATTTGTAATCACCAATCACTCGCATTTAAAATGTTTATTCGCAAGTCACTCAATGTCTGTCAAGTTCCACAGTTCCCACTCCTCACTGGAGCTGGGCTCAACAGTGTATCTCGCACCTGTCCACACACAGTCTCGCGCCACTCAGTCGCACTCTCACGGTCCCGTCGCTCCGCGTCGCGTCACTCTCGAGGAGGTCTCTCACCTTCTTCGCCGATGTCGCACTTCCCTTCACTCGCGGAACTCTCCGAACTTTCTGAAATCGCCCGGAACTCGTCGCGGTACTCCCGCATAGGCCGGCGTCGCTTCTTAAGTACCATAGGCGCCCTTCTCGAACCGACAAGAGCATCTGTGACGTGTCGCGTCATCCTGGGCCTTCCCGACACCCGAAAAGTCCAGAAAGGCGGCGCCCATTAACTCCACTCCGCGCGGCTGTCCACGGGATTCCCAAGGCCGCTCAGTGACAGATAACAGCGCCGAGGAATGACGATGCGGGGAGAGGTGGCTTGTAATCAACCCTTGTAATCCGGCCAGGCGCGCGTGGTATGCTTTACTTCAGTGAACAGTGCGTGACACCGCATGACGTGAGTAGCCGTGCAAAGCCGCCAGCCATCTCCGAACCTGGCATTGTGGTCTGGTCTCTTGCATTCGTAACAGTATGTAGCTATCTTCTGTCAATTCTTTGAGTATCAAGGCTACTTCGTTGATGTAAGGGTAGTTTCCTTCACTGATCAATGCCATCAGTAATCTCAGACGATTGACCAATATGTTACATTTTCCCCATGACCATAACCGTAAAAAGTAATGCTTTACTACAATTATTGGTACAAGCGCCATAACTATGAAGCCACGTTGAGGTAAATATGTCATTGTTTCTGTGACATTATGTTCCTTGCATTTTATTAATTCTACAAAATATGTGGCTACAAAAATAATGTGAAATAAATTTCACTAGTTTGTATGCCTTGTGTTTGTGTAAGTACAGCTTCTCAGTAACATATTATGAAAGCTACTCTCTAGCGGCCGGGCCCAGAACTACTTCAGAAAACTAGGTCTCAGTCTCAAGAATTAGAGATTCTCCCCCATGGCAGTCACTGCCAGGCGTCACTGCTGGCAGATGTGCCAACCGACGCTGCGAATAGTTCCACTGAAATAGTTCCTTAAGATGTCTCTGCCTCGTCGATTACTTGCAGTTGGTAGCCTATCAATAACAAGAACTCAACATTCAAGTAAAATTATTGAACTAGCTATGAGATCATTTTGACTGGTTTATACTCGAGTATTGTGATAACGATTTTTAATGCATTTAGCACGTTTTTAATTGTGGATTTTCCAACCGTCATAATTATTAAACCACTGCAAAATAATTTAAATATATTTAAATACGAATGTTGATTTAAAATCTGCAATGAGTATGTAAAATTGTAATTTCAAAACTTCATCTACGTCTTGTCACCGTGATGTTTATAAAATGCATGTGTACTGCCTTCCATGTTGGATTTAGCATTTAATTTAACGATTTGTAAATTGTGTCTAAACTATTGCAGTAGTTACAAAGTTATAGATCTTCAAACATTACAAGCATAGGTATAATGTCCCCCTTCCTATTATAGGGTGTTACCTATTGATTTGACAGTTAAAATTAAACATCAGATATTAAGTTTGGATACAAAAAGGCATAAAAAATTCGAACTACAACTTTTTTATGTCAAGTTCAAAGTTTTTCGTTTAATCCAGTCCGAAATTGGAACAGAAAGAAATAGGTAATTCGATGCAATGCTACCACCATTTTAACAATAGATACAGCAAATTACCTGGAACAACCAATAATTTTCTGTAGCACTTCATGAAAAATTCGCTTATGGAGGAGACTAGAGTTGTTCAAAAACGCATGATAATATCTGTAAAATGGTTTATTATTCAACAGTGAAAAGTGTTGACCTTGTTTCTTTAATGGTAATGGAAAAAAGGAATCGCTACTGTAAAAATAATATAGACACAAGGTCAAATAACTCCCATTATAGCCTGCAGAGAAAACAACGATAGATATAGCCTTATTGCGATTATTCATTACTGACTTGCAGCCATCCAGTGTTGTGGAATATACAGGCTTATGAGACTACACAAATGCTCTGAATCCTAATTATCAGATGCCAGGAAGGCAGGCCATTAAAAAAACACTGACTCCTGCTCAGTATGAGTAGTGTGTGACAATCGTACGAAATGTTTTGAAGGTGTGCTTGACAAAAGACTGCTGGATATCAATTAATAATCAAAATTTCATGGCAATCACTGTACATTTTTAATGAATATTTTGAATTGAAATCAACACTGCTTGGAAGTTCTTTGATGGCAAGTAGTCACACAAGTACAAATCTTGCCAATAAATTGAAGGAGTCACTTCTCACTTGGGGTTTAAAAGGCAAAGTCATGTTAGCTGTCTCAGAGATCGCTGCCAATATAAAAAGTGTCATATCGAATGAGCTTTGATGGAAGCATTTTTGATGTTTTGCTCTTACATTATATTAAATTTTATGGATGCTCTAGACTTAGTGATGCCAGTCATTGATAGTGTAAAGACTGTAGTTGCACACTTCAAAAGATGTACGACTGCTAATGAGAAGCTTCACAACTACCGAATCAGGAATGGTTCATCACAGCCAAAACATTTTTTAGCAGCATGTAGTTACACATTGAAATTCAGTTTTCTTTATGTTGGATAGTTTTACTGGCCTTGTGTAGTTAAAGAGAGCTTTATATTAATTTTGTTATAAAAGCCTTGGAAGCTGCTTTAGGTGGGCAAATGACACTATAATATACTCAGAGGTACACATGGGAGAAATATTTAAAAAAAGTGGGGGACTTACTTCTGACATGTGCACTGGGAGTGAGTGGCAGTGCAGCGAATGCACCCGAGTGCAATGGCCCGAGGGCCTGCGGTGGTGTCATTCCACATTGCATCCAACAGAAGTGTATCCTTCTGCCACAGCAGGCTCTATTTGTGTATACTTGTATATCTTTGTAATCAATCATTATTAATCAATATGCGCCTTTTTATTGATGCAGTGTTTGTGTAAGCATAATTTCTTGTAACGGGTTGAGGCACTCAGTCCTGTTCGCTTTCCATGCTGTCAAACTGTGCGCTCACACAGAAAAAAGTTCGCAGAAACCCGGAGAGGGCCGGGCAGTCAGTTCTCCTCTGCTCCTCCCAGTGTACACCCGCTCTCCGCGGGAGCTCCAGCCACGACATCGTTAGCCTTGCTCAGTCGCAGTACGGGATCGAGTGAGTGTACAAGTAGTGAATGTTGACTCGAGTAAACCAGCGATTCGTGAGTGTTGTTTTCCACGAACATAGGCAAGACAGCCTGTCCACGGCAAGTTTTAGTCTGTGCACAGATACCACCGTCAGTGTATCTGCTATGAACTCATGCCTATCATACGAACTGTCAGGTACATCGCTTAACTGTTTGTCATAGAACTGGAAATATGTATTGCCGTCCGCCGCGGTCTCGTGTTCGAGGTCGGGCGCAGGTCCTAGCGGGGTGGCTGGCTTTCTTAGAGATTTCTGTTCCGGGAAGGCGCCAGGTTAGCTCGGTGTCTAACCGTGTGATGGTCGTGGGTTCGTTGCCCCAGCATGGCCCGCTAGAACCGTCGGCGGTGATGGAATTTGTTTCCTGATTAGGTTGGGTTGTTTAGGTTAATTTACATACACTGTTCTGGTTGTTCTACGGGTCGCACGTCGCGCACGGGAGGTGCGGGGTGGACGTTTTATTGTTCACGATTTACACTGGTTCATTACATTGGGCGCGAGGTCTACTCGGCGGTACATGACTGCCAATGAGGCGTCGGAACACGTAGAAGTTTTGATTACACTATTATTACAATTACACTTGACAAAACGGCACCCTGTGGTGCTCCTACGTACACGATTACACTCCACACGTTATCTGAGAGGGACACCTGCGTGCCTCTATGTGTGTTTACTTATTAAGCCCTCACGCCAGTCGCAGTTGAGGGAGAGCGTTCGATTAGCGTCGGCTAATCTCGTAATCGGTAAATTGCGGCGCGCAGGCCCACCTGTGTGGACCGCGGCTCGCTACTAAATTAAAAACACGTTTAAGCTTGGATGCAGCCTGTGCCTGTTCACTGGGCGATTAACTAAAGTTTTGGGGTGGCGGGAGACGGCCCGTACCGTATACTGCACGGCCCCACGTAATGCTTTGTGTGGGGCGTGTTAAATTGACGCGGCTGGGTTATGCCCTACACCGGAAAAGGACCGGGCGCACACGGGGAGTATTTAAAAAAAGGTTTTGGTTGTGACTATAATTACCAGATGGACGTTCGGTGAAACAAAGAAATGCTGGCTCCCCGTGGGACGTGCGTCCGTCCCGGTCCGCGAGTCGCGCTGTACTGACGTCTGGCCCTGGCACGAGGGGAGGGGTGGGCTCCCTGTCGCGCCAGAGTTTCTAAAGTTCCGTTATTCGTAAAAATCTATATAATTAACTAAATTTAAGTGGCTCTAAATTCACATAATAAAACATAATGATTAATTTAATATCTATATATGTTTTAGAAATGACATTTACTAAGTTCGTCTAAAATAAGTTTGAATATTAGAGTCAAGCTGGAGACTGTCTGTTTCTTGGTAACTACTCCAGTGGCGAATTATAATGCTAATTTGGGGCGGTTTGCGTTACGTCACACGTTTCACTACTGAATTTAGGCTGAAGGCCGCAAGGGTTGCACTCACAGCTGTTTTAGTAGAAAGCTACACGTGAGTGACCCGGGCACTCCTACGTCGCACTATATTAATTAGGGGCTTTTGTTTGTTTCTGATTACTTTATTATTGTGTGGGGAATTTTGTAGGCACGGGGAGTGCGTTGCATGCATAATTAAAATGGTTCGCTATTCTCTACCTTGGGCTGCGGTCCGCTCACTTGACTCAGGTAGGCCATGGCTAGGGGTGCTTTCCGTTAGCGGAGCCGAGTACTGGCGGGTGCAGGTCGGGCTTTGGGGTGGCCTTCGGCCGTACGATGTAAGTATGTGCCCAGTGATTTGTGAACTGTGTACTCTCCACCTGCAAACTGTACCTTACCTTCATAACACCAGTCATTGTCCTTGTAGATATAATGGCCTTAGTTGTTTTTACCACCAGTATGGACCATATTCTGTGTGAACTATATTTCTCTTATATCGTGACATAATGCCAGGGCCCTATTGCTATATCGAACTGTGCTAACAGGTACTGTGGGCTGCGGTAGCCACATACCACCATATCATGTCTTTAGGGTTGTAGACATTGTTTCGTCGATTTGTAACAGCCACTTAATGAGTTGTTGTCATGCTGATTAACTTCCCTCAAAGTATGGCAGGGCGTGCCACTGGCACACATTAACCGGGAGAGACTGAGCACTGAGACGATACCTTGTAACACGCGAAGTGCCATGGAAATAAACCAGAGCAGCGCTTACCTGGCCTTTCATTCCATAGTATAGCCACCCCCTTTCCCCTGGCACTACGGCCAACACCTACCTCCTGAGACCAAGTCAAGCAACAACCATAGCCGACGATCATTGTTGAATTGGTGGAACCTGCATCAAATTGGAGCCCAGCTCGTGTGGCTGAGTTTTTTATTTTTTTGGAAATTGCTAAAACTCGAAAATTAGCGCCCAGCAGAAGAAAGTTGCATGATACCAGCAGATGCGAGCAGGGACAGGTGCGACTCGGAGAGCACGATGGATATGTCATCAATCTCATTTATTTTAAAATAGTCAATTAAAAATTATTTGAAAAAATCATAAAAATATTATATGCGATATTTGTTTTGATGGAAACACATGCAAAAGTTCACTTTAGAACATTTTTTATTTAGTTAAAAACAGGCATTTAAATATTTATCACTATTTTTTCTTGCTTAAAATTTTGATGTTATTAGTGTGTCTTGTTTTCATTTTCAAGTATCAACTGACACTATTGTGCGGCCAGTTTGGTGTATGCTAAACACCTGTTTAGAAATTAAACAAACAAAATTTTTCATTTAACCTTAAGCAATGAATATTTATTTGAAGGAAAATAAATATTTTGTGAAATGCAACTCGTTACCTAACGAACCCTAAGAGAGAGCTTTGTTTAATATCTTAAACGATTGTAGTGAAATTGGCCCTAAGTTTTAAGCTAAGTTAAAAAATCTTAAACAATTGTGGTGAAATTGTCCCTAATACTGGCTATCAGTTAGTTACTGTTTTATGTCGAAGAAAAGCGACCAAATATAATTTACAAAATACTCACAGTTTCATATACAAATATGTCAGCATTAAATATGTATGAAACTCGCGTATGTACCAACATTTTACCTTAAAAAATGGTATCAACATGTGTGTACTGGGCAGTACACATGGTTGTGAATTGCCACATGTACGTCCTGATGTTCCCTACAGAATTTATCGTAACAGAATCAAATTCTTGCACCAGGCTCCAAAATATGACAGTTCTAGTGTTGACCACCATGATGTTACAGTCTCACATTTCGTGCTCCCAGCAGCTGCCCCATGCAACAACGTTAAATAAACTGTTATTAAACTGAAATAAAAATGGCCTGTAACAATTTAAAAAAATTATGAAGATATTTTTAAACAATAAAATTTGAAACTTAATAAATAATTTTAAATTGTACCATATTAAGATGATATTAAGTAATGAAAAAAGTTATTAAATAAGTTCAGAACAGTGATATCAAAATAAACTAATTATCAGATGAAATCAGCTAAGCTTTTTAGGGCCGATATTATGACCTCCGGCTAAATCCTCAGGTTAGCTAGCCTCCAGGTAAGGCTAGCCTCCGGTTAACGAACGAGGGGTGTATTATGACCCAAACTTAGCCTGCGGTTGGCTAACCGGAACCTGACGAAGCGTGTGGTGTAATAATGGGTGTGTTGGTAATGAAATAAAACAGAATTTGGTATTTTTTGTTGCAAGACAGTTATTTTTTCTGGTAGAATGTTAGTCAGCTGTTTGTTTGTATTGTGATTCGGAATGTTTACAGCTGCAGTAAAGAAATATGCCGCGAACTTTATCTGGCAACAGATATAATTAAATTAACCAAAAAACTACTTTGACGTCAAACCTGCTTTGTATTAAACCATAAAATTACAATTTACGATTCAAAACCGTGTGTTTTCAACTTTATTCTTGTATTGAAACTCATGATTTTGTTAGGTTATATATTAAGCCAAAACTAACGAAGTAATTCTATACCAACAAATAAATAGGGGATGACATTTTTGCTACAGAACACTTATTTCTTTCATAAATTTATTTCATAATCAAATAATATAGACCCCGTTTCGGGAAAATACTTGTCGATTTTCATTTCACTGGTGTAGGTTTTATTTTTGTACTAATAGTTTCGTATCACGTATCCAAATTAATCCGATCCTGATGGAATTAGTTTGTGGTATAGGATGCTTGCTGTTTTAATTTAGTAGGTCGAGAGATCCTAGCTATATTCACTGGGGAAATAATTATGATTGTAAAATGTATACGAAAGAAATATATTTTTACAAGACCCGACATAATTTGTTTGCATCGTGATATGTTAGGTATTTTGTGTTTTGTACAGAATTTTTCAACATTCTAAATTAAAACAGCAAGTATAATGTAAAACAAGACCAACATATAAAGGGTCATGCCGATAGGATCAAGGGATAAACTTGGATACGGTAAACAGAATAATTCCAGTGCTGTTTTCGTTTTGCACTTGCGTGGCAGGTAGATAATAAGTACCTAATGGTTTGTAAGATAGGGAAGGGATAATTGGGTAACATTTATTTTCACATTCAATTGTATTCATTGAATTATAACCACGTCTGAAGTCGTATGAAGTGCATTTCATTCCCGGCATATGTCCACTGTATTACGAATAAAAATTCACAGATACAACTTCCACGAAAACACGCATTTTATAGGTACCTACCGGTAATAATAACCCTCGTTTTGCAATTTTAAAATTCACTTATTTACACATATTCTTAAGTTTATATACATAGCATACGTTTATGTACTTCGTGATCAATTAAAGTCAAATAATAATACACGACTCGACGAGAATAGAAAAGCGTGACTACACTTTCATGCCATGTAATTTTTAATAAAACTTTGACGAATGCGAAGCATTTTACATTTAGTAATAAATTATTCCATCGTATCCTGCAAATATTCAATAGAATTCCTCAAATAGTCATCATCACTAACAACTAACCTCGCCTGATACAACGCCATTTTATTTTCTGTTGCTTAGCCTCCGGTTAAGCAGCTAGCGGCCGGTTCATCCACCCGCTAGGTTAGCCGGAACTTTAACTGGAAGATAGACGTTAACAGGGAGTCATAAAACCGAAATAAGAGCTAGCCTGCGGTTAAATTTTAGCCGGAACTTTAGCCGAAGGTCATAAAACCGGCCCTTAATGGGCCAATGGGAGCCACAGCAAATTAACCAGCAGACTTGATTCTTAATTATATTTTCTAGACGAGTTGCCTTAAGCCAACTGATTAAGATCCCATTCTTAAACAAAAAAACGAGTACGTTCTCTATGGTATATTTGCTCTGAGATTAAAACATAATCTATGGTTACTTCCGTTAATTTTATCTATGGTATTTTTATTTTTATTCGTTCACAAATTTTTCGTCTTACACGTGGAGTGGACTGTTGTTGAAAAGTAAAAATGGATAAGCCCGTAGTTTTGGCGAGAGTGATAAAAGTTTTGGGCCGAACAGGTTCCCAAGGACAGTGTACTCAAGTGAAAGTGGAATTCATCGGAGAACAAAACCGACAAATTATAAGAAACGTCAAAGGCCCTGTCCGGGAAGGAGATATTTTGACGCTCTTGGAGTCTGAACGCGAGGCGAGAAGACTGAGGTATGTTGTCATATTTATATCTATGTAGTTTTTTTTATTATTAATTTATTCTAAAGCTCCGTTGGAAATACACTGTAAGGTTAAGTTTTCGACCCCGGGTTTTTCTAGTATACTTCACGGAACCTAGCAAACTAATGCTGGATTCAACAATGATCCGCCCGTCCAATTCCGTGACGTTCAACCAATCAGTTTGCTCGTAAAATTCCGTTCGTCTGTCCGTGTGTGAAAACCTTGCGAAGCTTCAACTTGACGGACGGATGAAATTATAACCTAAAACATTTCTGGAAGTGTTTATTTTAAAAGGTTTTTGGTAATTATCGGACATCGTGGCTTTTTAGAACGGAAAGAAAAAAATCGGAAAACATTGTTTTCACACACTACACACGCCCCTACATTTACCCTGAAGGGATGGTTTCTTAATTCCTACTAGTTTAAGAAAAAAAGTAGCTTACATTACTTTATCAGCATTGAACGTCGCGACTTCGGGGAACGAAAAGTAAATAAAAACGTAGCCTATATGTTTTTTAAGTACTAGAGATGTCCCTAAATGTACCCTGAAAACATGGTTTTAGAATTCCAACTGGTTTGTCAAAATTTACAGTTTAAAGCTTACATTACAATACATGTGTTTTCGTGCTACCGCCGCCATTCATGGTTTACCAGCATCGTGTATCTCTTTGTTTAGCACAACTGTAGCCAACTATGGGGAATTTAAAATAGCCTACACCAATTCTTCAGTTTCATGTATTGAAGTTTATCCCTGGAAACGGAAGGCTTGATCCTGTGATACATGATGCTTGCTTTTTTTAATTCAGTACGTCGAAAGATCCTGTACATAGAAAGAAATATTGTCATACAATAATGAATTATAATCGTAATAAAATTGATTTTTTGGTAAATCTGTATTGTACGGATTAGCGCCAAAAAAAATCGTACAAATATGAAATAACTTTCATTATATGCTATCTTACGTCCTCTTTTCAGAACCGCCTGCGGAGATAAAAAATTCCAATTACTTTAGGAGATATCGAATTTTTTAATCTTCATTTTTTGGCGGTTTTTTTTTAAAAAAAAATTAAAAATCCGAAAATACCTTTATTCTGTGCTCTTAAACTTCCTCTTTTCATTAAACCCGGCTGAGATAAGAAATTCCAAATACTTTTGGAGATATCGAATTTTTTAATTTTCATCCTGTGCACTCGTGCGGCGATAACGGTTGCTTGTTTACAAGTATCTTTTTTTTTTTGCGATGTTCCCGAACGGAGATATCTAAGATGCACATAGAGTTCTGCCATTCCCGATTACACCCGAACAATTCACCTTCGGCCAACCTCGGGTTTATTTATTAATATTTCTCTGTTTATTTTAATGTAGCTATACTAACCTAACTAACCATCCAAATGGTTTTAAAGTGTTTTAATGTAGCTAACCTATCCGACCACTTTTAATATTTCAATTCATTTTTCCTGCGCAAAAATAAATAAATCCCGAGGTTGGCCGAAGGTGAATATTCGGGTGTAATCGGGAATGGCAGAACTTTATGTGGATCTTAGGACTCTCACGTGAACGAATACATCATGTAAAAAGAAACTTACGTGAGTTTATTCTGTTCATCCTTTTTCCCGGTTTGTTAGGTCAGGTCAGCTACATTATAAATACTTTAAAACTAAACAACCAATAAAATTAATTTTATTATTTTTAATGTCTGTTCAGTTTCAAAGTATTTATAATGTAGCTGACCTGACCTAATCTACCTTTGTCCCATTTTGTTAGGTCAGGTCAGTTACATTATAAATACTTAAAACTATACAACATGTAAAATAAATTGATATTATTTTTAATTTCGGTTTATTTTGAAGTATTTATAATGTAACTAACCTTACCTAATGGAAAATTTATGTTATTTAGACATTCACGCGCACACGGCAAAATATAAAATGGCGACGGTCAAATTATTACACACGTCTGGTATAGCAAAATAAGAACGGCCATATCTCCAAAAGTATTTGGAATTTTTTATCTCCGCAGGCGGTTCTGAAAAGAGGACGTAAGATAGCATATAATGAAAGTTATTTCATATTTGTAAGATTTTTTTTGGCGCTAATCCGTACAATACATATTTACCAACTAACCTTAACTAATGGAAAATTTCTGTTATTTAGCCATTCACGCACACAGGGCAAAATATAAAATGGCGTCTGTTAAATGATTACATAGGGCTTGTATTGCAAAATAAGAACGGCGATATCTCCAAAAGTAATTGGAATTTTTAATCTCCGCAGGCGGTTTTGAAAAGAGGACGTAAAAGAGCATATAATGAAAGTTATTTCATATTTGTACGATTTTTTTTTGGCGCTAATCCGTACAATACAGATTTACCGATTTTTTTCAACTTACAATCATATTTCTTATTTTGCGAATTCTTTTACGTGCAGGATCTTCTGACGTACCGAACTGAAACAACAAGCATCATGTACCACAGGACCAAGCCAACAGGATTATTCCATCAGGATCCAGGGATAAACTTGGATACATGAAACATCAACCATAACGAACACAGAATATATGACGGCTATAACCAAAGAATTCCCTGGAAAGACAGCAAAACTTAATGTGTCAGCTCCACTTCAGTGCATAACACGTATTCCTCACAGAAAATGAACTATGTTAACAATTCAATTTAAATTTTAGGCTCCCATCAGACTCGTTCATTACACGTTACTCAAAATAGTGTGTACTTTAAATGCAATGTAATAAAACAAACAATTTGTTTTACAATTACATACGTATTCTATTAAAACAACAAACATTAAATACAAGCATTAAAAATTCCTTACAACTGCAATACAGTACTTATTTAAACAAATTTCATTATTACAACACTTACCTATATTGATTAAAGTTCTCAAAAAGGAATTTAAACCACACAAGTGAAACAAACAGTGAATGCCAGCTATTGCATGAATACATAGTATTGTAATATAAGCTGTAAACTGTTATTTTGTAATAACGAAAAAAAATTTTGCAGGTAAAAAAATCTACTTTTAATATCACAATGTGGTTTGAAAAAATAGGAAAATAACACAGAATAATTGGTAAATTCCACATATACTGTTTTCAGAATTTTTTCAATTTACTTTCCGCAAGAGCTGTGTCTTTTAACATGTTCCATAATGATTTAACCTACTATTGAAATATTTTTAGTTCAGTTGGTACATCATTCAAACAAATTGATAACCAAATAAGGGTATATTTATAACCTCCTTCTGAAAGCTAAACATAAGTGTTTACACTAAAAACACAACAGGTTTGAAAGAATCTCTTCAATTTGAAATGTTTATGTTGCAGGTAAAGGGCGTGAAAATCAACAAGATGCTGTGTTCAACTTCTATGGCAGAAATTCCAACTTTAAAGTTTTTGGTGAAAGTTTGTAATAAAATGAATTGAAGCCAGTTATACTTATTTACAGTTTAATTAATACCTATTAGCTCATTTCCTATTGCACACAAACTCAGGAAATAATTGATATATTCAAGAATTTTAATTTGCAACTTGTAACTTACAACCTACCCGGCTAATCCAGTGATGACATTCATGTACAAGTAACGTTTTAATCATTTTTGAAACTTGAAACATTTAGTAGAAATGCATTGAACATTAGCTGAAGGCTAGGCCATGCTCACTGAATTGTTTTTTTTTTTTTTTCCACCCATTTATTTTTAAGAGTTCTGGTAGAACCAGAACCCTCTTATAATGTTTTTCAAGGGGGCATAATGAAACAAACATTATAAGCATTAAATATCAATTTAGCACTTGTGACTTGTCAGTATTAAACTTTTTTTAACAATTGACTCATCAAGCTATATAAACTAATTTAAAACTTAAAACCACTGGTGGATACACTCGATGCTTGAATTTGTTTAACCAAGCCAACAATTTTTCAACTTCGTCGTGCTTTCAGCTTCTGTTCACGTTTCTGTAAAACTATTCACGATTTGTAACAACAATAAAATTAATTAAACTCTGTATCAGTAATATAAAACACTTGGTTATTTTATTGTTATTGCGGAATAGTTGGCAAACTAAAATATCGTATAACTACGTATGTACGTACGTCTGAAAGCATGCTCGATTGGCAAGGAAAGGAAGGATTTGTAACTTTTTTCCTTCAAGACAAGGGTGCCAACAGAAGTAACTGCGAATGTTATGCACTTTTGAGTTACTGAATACACAGCTTTAGCTAGCACTAACATGTAACGCTAGTGTTCTAGCACTCTTACGGCTTGTTTTTCCATACAATCCTATTTTAACCTTCTACGTCAATGGTGTATCAGTGATTGTAAACAAAAATGCACATAAAGTAAACCTATTAACATGTTGAACTTAGAAGGTGGAATGAGTGTGGGAATAGTTAGGTTTTTAATTTTTTCTTATTGGAATTTATAAAGCAAACATTATAATCAGAAAATGGCACTATTCATGAAACATTATATTCAGGAAATAAATACATTGTTATTGTGGGAAAAATTTTGGTACTTTAAAATTATGATCATGTAAGCAGGATCATTATAACAGGGTTCTACTGTATTTCAAAAATTTTAACTTATTATGCCACAAATATTTTCAACAGAGATTCACTTGGTGTGATATCACGAGTGGAAAAATTCCACAAATTATGATAATTACATTGACTTGTGCACCTGTTTTGCACTCATATCTGTTGGAAATATATGTGGTAGAACAAATGCAAGGGAGGTGTCAAGTTGTAAATGTGTAGATATCCCTTCAAATAAAAATCATGATGCAAAATTTAAAATGGCGTGTGAGACAAATTAAATAACTTTTCTCGAGTGTCCTGCAGCAGTTACTTTGCTTCTTTGTTTTTGAATCATGTAGAGGTATTGCTGATTGTTACACTCACTGGCATTAATAAATACTAAACTGGAGCGATATTATAATGAGGGTGGTAAAGTATAAATTCAATAGAATGAAAAAAAATTAATTAAATGTGAGTATTATTATTGTGTATTAATTAATGATATAGTTTAATAAAATATTTCAGATAAATTTTAATTAACTATTAAATAAAAGTGTAATAAATTATACATACGGGAACATAACCTCACAAACACCTGCCAGCATGAATGGAATCATACAAGCAACATAACTTTGTTATACATACGGTAACATTTATGTAAATACATTTGAAAAGTTAATCATAATTTTAACCACCAATATTCATAATAAATATTTTTAATGATATGGAACAGTGTTCAACTTAATCACTAAAGTATTTGTTTGTTGCTTTTTTTTTTTTCATCCTGTGAAAATTTTTTGCTTGGGGTGCACACTTCGTAAAAATACATTCATAATTTTTTTCATAATGCGCAGCTAAATAAATATAGCTGCGAAAATAAGCACTTTCTTGCGGCGACTTGTCTAGCCAACTGCCTGTGCTGTGTCAACTGGTTCAAAACTCGGTCCTGGTGCCCAAGTTCCTATTTTCTTGTTTTACTGAAATCACTCCAGATAAAAGTGCCTGCATGGTTTCTTATGGTGCAATCAAAAATTAAGGAAATTTTTGAGAACCACTATACTTCATCTGAGAACCTATTCACTTCATTGCCTTCCACCACTATCAAGTAATAACCAAAAATCATTTGTAATATCACGAAATCCCTCAGGAAAATAACATTGTTAAATAGTTAATGCACAAAAATGTTTTGAAATAAGTTCAAAGTACAACAGTTTAGCACACCATTTTTTTATGAGAAACTTTCAAAAAATGGATTCAAGGCATTTATTTATTTATGGAAAAAAATTTACCAATTGTAATGCATATGTGCAAAGCATTATATGCTGCCAAGCCTAAAACAAAAGAACATTAAAATTCCCATATTTATACATTACTTGTACACAGTCAGTCTTTATTGGGTATTTTTTTGTAAGGATTCTTAGTGAAATTAAAGGATATATTAAGGTGGTGTTTTTATGTTTTTATTTATTTGTTCGGTTTTTGATCTGTAGATCCCATACTGTACTGACCTTTTTTCTATAAACAGGCCATGGCCAATTTTCCGCAGTGTCTTAAATTTTTGAACAGTTAATAGGTACTGTTTTGGAAAGTATACATTAATAATTTCCTTATGCTGACACAGCCATCTCAGACTCTTTTTTAAGTGTCGTGACTTAACTGTTGACACAGTAACAAAGTTCTCGAAACTATGCACAACATTTTTTTACATCACAATCAGGAAATCAGCCATGTGCCAAAAAATAACACTGAACCAAAATATATTCATTTAACAGTTTGGCCACACTATCAAAACCAAGTTCCGTGATTTTTGCCAGGATATTTAATATTTATCTAAGGATTTTCATGAAGTGTTACTACGTTAATGGAAAAAATCCCTTTTGGCATAGCCTACAGGCGTAGTTAGATTTAGAAGTACCTATTTGTTCTAGAAATATTTTGGAAACTTCTGGAACATTTTAAGAACTAAATGCTTATAACATATTTATGTTCTGTAATATTGCAAAATGATCAATTAGCAAGTTTTGATGAAATTTCGCCATTTCGTTGTTGAGGCCTTCTTGTATTCATGGCAACGTCATGTGTAATGAGCAGAGCTAGCGTGCCCCGCCTGCAGACTGCCGTAGCGAAGCACGAGTATTCCGGCTTGTCGAGTATAAAAGAAACTTGAGTGGCATGCTTCCCTTCCCCTCTCCCCCTTATCTTCAACCATGTCGTATCTGCTGAGGAGGTTCACCAGCATACTGCTCAAAAATGGCATGAGCGACTCTGGTTGCAGACACAAGAAGCAGTTTTTCAACTAAGCTGCCAGCTGTAAACAGCACCCCGACAATGGTATAAATGATGTAGTTTGTGGTGGGTCGTTACCACAACGCCGACAGCTAGAAAACTGCTGTGTACAATAATGCAGAAATAAGAACTGAATGAATTTGTGTGTGTTTCTTAATTGTATCTTAATGCCGAAATACCACAATCAAACCTAACCTAACCTAACCTTTGTGGCAGTCCTGCAATGACATTTTTTGGCATTAGTGTATTTCAGCGTTGTGGTACACAGCAGTTTTCTAGCTGTCGACGTTGTGGTCAATTTGGCATTTCTGCGTTGTGGTGCATCCCCGTTTGTGGGCACCGTGTGCAATTTTTCAAATCCTAGACAAACAGATAATTTCTGGGGCCCTATTCTTTATGCTGTCGGAATAATTCAGCTGAAGGAATGATCCGATAGTTTCCTTCCGGTAGAAAGCTAAAAGCCTATTCTTGAAACTGCTTAAACGGATACCAGAATCAACGTTGGGTTAACGAAAAGTCTCTATGGAAGTGTGGCAACATTGCTTTTAGTGTTGGCATCACTGGTAGGCCAGTCACAATGAATGGAGAATTTCTCATGAAAGTGTGCACATTTCTTCATTATATTTATTTATTGTGTAAAAAGTACTGCAAAAAAACAAATGTTTACAGATTTGTGTTTTTTATATTTAGTATTTAAAAAAATTTTACCACTTATACACCTTTTAGTTCTGCTCGATTGGCTTCAACTCGTATCATAATTTTTGTGTGTACGTTGAGGTGAAAATAAATTTTTATGCAGTGTTTGTTGGTTCAGCAAATAATTTATTAACATGTACATTAATATATATTTAGGGCACGGTTACACGGGAGTCTGAACTACTTCAGGTGAACATGTTCAGCTGTTGAGTGCGGTTACACACAGTCTGAACATGTTTCGTTCGAGGCCATTTCCCATTTAACTTAAACAGGTTGGCAAAGTAGTTCAGATCGACATATCTTCTACATTAGCCTCTGATTGGCTGTTTAGAATATGAACAGTCCTTTGCAGAAATTCAAGATAGAAAGTGTTCCTGGCACAAGTTCGAGTAATATTTTACCGAATGCAACAAAAAATATTTTTAATTGATCCTGACCTTAATTTTCTTATAACTGAGATAGATAGTCTCGCTCAAAAAATAATAAAAAAAATAAGTGTATAAAATTTTACTGTGCATGTTGTATGAATTCCCGATTTTTAAAAAAATAATGAGCAATATAAAAACACATTCCATTTGTGTTGATAATACTTTATAAACAAGTGAGAAAATCCCGCGTTTACTGTATACAAAATAGAGACGATCAACAACAACATTCATTCGTTGACAGTAGACAATAGGTTTTAGAACTGAACACACTTTTCAGCAACTACCGTGTAACCGTACACTTTCGCGTTTGTAAACGTGTTTACTTAAACATGTTCACCTGAAGTAGTTCAAGGTCCCGTGTAACTGCACCCTTAATCACCCCCAAGTCATTACAAAATTATAATTGTTTATTACCAGGGCTTCTTGGAAACAATCTATGTATTTATCAAAATATCTTTCAGTGACTATCTTTTTTTGTCATTTATTTAATAGTACTTGTGTGGGGTTTTATTGGTGTATATTGTTTTCAAGGATATTTTCTGCATGTGTTTACCTGCATGTCAGAAATGTTGGCTAAGTTTGCAAGATAGGAAGAGGTAAAAAGGATAACATTTATTTTCACAATAAATTGTAACTGAGTAAAATTCATAAATAACTGGACACATTTAGAGTGCATTTCAATCCTAGGATAGGTATACTTTTTTTTTTTACTAATAAATTATCATTACAGCAAATATGTATCAAATTTCTACACTGAGAATTTCCATATTTTTTATGTACAGTAGGTAAAAATTTTAAATTATGAAAAATTGCTGATGTAACTTTTGTTAATATTTAAGAAACAATTGTAAGACTTTAAATTGTAGTTTTATTACAAGCTATTTCTCATGAACACATGATTTTTAAAAGTTGGAATGGCACTCGTGTTGCCGTTTTTAGATTCAGTAAATTGGACATATTCTTAAACCCATCCCATGTGAGTTTATGTAAATAATGTTTTTTTTTTTTTTGTTTCCTTTAGGATTAAATTAAATTTAAATAAACTAACCTACAACTCGGTGATGGGCCTACATACAGTATCACACTGCATATTTTTATCTGAATATACATTAATAACGAGGTGAAAGTTATTGCTGGTATGTAACTAGCATAATATAACTAACCATCCGTACTATTTTATTTTAAGTATTTCGGAACCACAAAAGAGCCTCCATTTCCTACAAATTTAAGTTCCAAAGAAGAGTACACACTCAAATCTCAAGCGGAATCGGGATCCCGCCAGCCAAGGAGGTGGCAAAATAATTTCGACAGTTTGTGACGTCTATCAATACATAACTCTGCTCGTGTTTGCGAATACCGGGTGTATCAATTGAAGACTTTTTCAGGTCCTTAAAAGATCAAATTTCCGTACAAAATGTATATACGTTGCAGTTATTTTTCATATATACTAAACAAAATCAAACATAACATTAAATTCCCAGGAATGTGTGATTTTTTTGTTGGAAAGCTAAAACCTTTCCAGAGATCATTCCCACGTGATTTAAATGGGTGATAAACAATATATTAGTGTTTAACAATGACTATAAACTGAAGGGAGCCATTAAAAAAAATATACAAGCTAGCAAAAGGTTGCTTGAAATTAAAGTTTTGTTACTTCCAATACAACTGCTGGTTTATTTATGTTGGAACTTCTATGTGACCCATAGACTCCGTTCTACTGGATTCCTCATGCATAGAAAGTGTTTCCTTACAAGATACTTCCAAACACTAAACAGCTGAAAACATCAAACACTTAAAAATGTAAGTTTTATTCGGGCACTGCTGTTTACAAAAAGAAATTTATTTGGTTTTACAAGTTAACCTGTCTAAATTCAACAAAATATAGCATCCCACAGGCATCGGAAACAATTTATTTTAGCACTCCCAGCTTCTGTCCATCAGTGTTGGAAATAAAACCAAAGAGTACAAGTAACTATGTACACGTGATAGAACAACTTCTTTGGCAATTCAAACCTCGACTTGTAAACATACTGTAAGGGGTAAAACGGCACAGAGAGAACGAACACCATTTTCTAAAAATAATACAGTGGGTTTTTTTTTAGCTTTCATTTCTTTTCAAGTATATAAGCATCCTAACTTCCTTATATATACTACAAATTTGATTAAAATAAAAACAATATACCATGCACTGGATATGTTTTAACTTTTTAACTAGCATATTCTCAGTTGGACTTACCATATTTAAACGCTTGTGGGCTCATAATTATAATACGGTGTGTGATTTAGTTCATAAAATAATAGTTTGTGACAAATAATTATTCTGCCAAACTAAAGCGTGACTGATTTACACAAAAAATTGGTTGTCTGTAATGTCGGTTTACGGACGATAGTTTGTAATGTCAAAACAAAACATTGATGAAATGATTGCATACTTTTATGAATAAAATTGAATCATTTTTATTGAATTATCACTATCTTGTATGGATACAGAGAAGGAGTGAAATGAGATCTACAATTTAATTGATAAATTTACTTTTATTTGCACTCATTAATTCAAATATGTTTATTACTTTAACGAAGAGATTATTATAACTAAAACTTTTATACATGTTTGCTATTTAACTTCTCCCAATCTGTGTTATTCTGTTAAGGATAGGACGATGATAAGAAAAGTAGGAAACGAATGGGAGTGTTTCAAGTTTAATGTGCTTCGAAAAAGTCAAATCGATGGTTGTTCCCATCGAGTGGAAGAGAGAGAGATGCGGCGCAAGCGTAAAATGAGCGTAACAGGACACAGCATAATGGGACAATGTGCGTTACAGGACACTTTTTCGTGTGTGCAGCCGGCGTTCATCGATTTATTAGACGTCACGTCAATAATAATAATGATATTACAAGAAAGAACAGTATTTTCTTGCGAATATGGCCCATGGCGCGGTGCACAACAAGCTGAAACCCCGTTGTGCTGCCCTCTGCCCAAACACTCCCTTACTAGACGCCAGCAAGTCAGGCGCAGCGACCCGCGTATCCCTGCAGCATGGCGGGGTTCAAGCAGAGCCGCACGCCGCCACGTGGAGCCCGCTCAGGAAAACGAGGCCCGGGAATTCTCTGAACTACCCACACACTATTCTCCTTCCTTTTCGCGTCAGAAATGTTTCACGAAAACGTTGCGTTAAAATTCAGCCATGAAATTTCACTCCCATCGTACCCAAAGAAGTTTCACTTCAAAAACTTTTCAGTGATCCATATAAATGTGAACAAGGCTGCAATGAGATCTAAAATACCCTGTGTTCATTATAGAACTATCAGTGTGACTTTAGAAGTATTAATGCCAAAGATCAGAAAAGGAGAAATTTATTTATTTATTAACACAGTTTTCTGCAGACTTAAACATGGTACATGATATACACATCTGTATAAAACTTTTTACAAAGATTATTTTACAAAATACAAACATGCCGACTGCATGTACGTACGTTTATCTACATTGTCCATGCTGAACTACTCGCTTCAAACAACACACGCTACCACCAGTCAGGGATGTTTATACAAATTACATTTCTTGTGCAGTTGTTCATAAGTCAAATTCATCAAGGAGCTAAAAATTTTTAAACTACTGTATGTAAAACTTTCTCAAAATTTATATCTAAAAATGAACTTCACAAAATTTGTTTTAAAAAATATTTTTTTAAATGAGTATGCTACACCCATATTTGAAACTGTAATCCAACAAAAAAAAAATGGTAGACATAATTTGTGTGCACACCCATAACTTTTAATCTTAATATTAAAAAATTACAATGATATATTCATCAACAAATTTAAAAATCAATAGAAATTTGTTTTCACCTGATAATTTTACATTAATGGCATGTTTAACACACCTATAAGTGATGAAGCTTCTAGAATCATTATCACAGCATTCATATTTCTCATCAAAAATCTATTACAGCTGGCCTCATAAGTTGTGTGTAGAGCATATTTTCCACAATATTATTATTTTTTACATAAATAATCAAAGTATCAAAACTTCACTTTGCGATATTATTCAACAGGTTTTTGAGCATTGTGTTTTAACTAAATATATTATGATGAATTATGTACTTATTGTGTGTCTGGGTACACAGATTGAATGCGAGTTGAGGTAACCTTGATAGCACCTCTTGTGCAACTTTGTTGTCACTGTTGCAAGTTAATGACACAACTGTATTACAACATTGTATAAAGTTAAAATTGTCATACTACAGTAGTGAAGTTGCCTTGCGATTCCCCTCCCTCCCCTCTATTTACCAAACAACAGCACTAACTGCACTGCATGATACATAAGAGTTTTATACTACCCTTCTGTTTAGGTATTTGTAAACATATAGATATTTTTCAAACAAAGGTCCAGAATACATTTAAAAAAAATTTTGAACTCTTGGTTCGAGAAAATGGTAACAATATAATAACAAAGTGTGTTTTTTCAGCTATCAATTCACTTCTGAGAGCAAACTTTAAAATAGGTACCAAATAAGATTAAATGGCCATTATTTTTGTTTATGATCATCAAATTTTCTTTACTTAATTTTTAAGTGTCCAGCAGTTTTTAACACTACAATTTAATTAGCAAACGAAAAGGGCATGTGTAATGGTTATATTAAAATGTATAAAAGGAAGAAAAAAAATGAAACTTCATGAACTATTGTATTTTACACAAATCTTTAAGATTTTCTGAAATTCTATAAGAATCTGTGTTGAAATCCTGTACATGCACCAAGAACTGATCATCATTCATCTTGCTAATGCTAGTACTAATTCCTCTCCCACATAAATGACCAACAAAGTACATAAGAAACACTATTTTCATAATTAATACCTCGTAAGTTCATGCCTGTCATCTACCTTTCCCCAGTGCTGGCTTAACCTCATAGATTACAATGGTTAGCTCAGAACAGCTTAAATAAGTGCATGAAGCCATTTGCTATTTTGGAATAAAATATACCTAGGTATGTAACAATAAAAAATAGAGTTAAGTATATTCAGATAACAACTATTGCCAAAGAATGATTTTAAGTTCATGACTTATCACCGAGAACTTGTCCGATCTTCAAAGATACCTTTTCATTAACAGCATTTCTATATGCAGTAAGGTGTTTAGATAAAAACTTTTCTCTGTAATCATCTTAAACAAATTTTCTTTGACTTCCAAACATCCAAATTATAAATTCATGATAAAATAAAAGTGTCTAAATTTTTAAAACACCTAGGTACATACTTAACTCTAAAATTGTGGAATCCAACAAAAAAAAATTAAATCATTACAATACATGATTACCCAAATATTTTGAAATTCATACTAAACAATGCATAAAATACAAAATTACAGCCTATTTACTAACCAATTGAATAAGCTGTGTCAGCAACAAACTTGTTAAGCATAAACATAGATAGCTTTTTTTTTTTTTGTAAATTAAACCACAAACTTTTAAAATTTTTACCCATCTCAGAAGATAAGGGTTGCACCAAGCATCATGTGATAATACAGTAAGGCAAATACGAGTTACAAAGGAACCTATTTTTTCACATTTAGCTAAAAATAAAACTCCCAAAAGTTAAATAGCAATAATATTGGAGCCTGCACTAATTAATAAAAGGAATGGTGTTAAAATTGTAGTGCACTTTTTACATTCCAGGCCAGTACAGATATATATGGAACTATTTAACAAATCACAGACGTAGTCAGTCATTTTCACACCGCACCGTGTCACAATTGCTGCTCCAAAGTAAACAATTGCCAGCACCACCGTAACAAATAAGAAACACCGCTGCTAGGAAAACTAGGCTGCAAATTGTACATGGCTTACGTTCCAAGAAGAAACCTATCAAATACAACACAACAATCATCACGTGTGTGTGTAGGAGAGCAGGATTCACGGGCTTTGGTATCAGCAGAACAGGAATTAGCCACTGTAGACAGTACATCTTCACACGAAGGTTTTCGGCAGGTTGATTTTGAACATGCGCTCATCAACGCGTTACGTCGTAATTAAAAAGGTTTTTGAGCATTCGTTAACTTCACCAACAGCTGCTTCGGAAAAACCCTGCTACGTTTTCAAAGAAATAAAAACCGTTTATTCACATGTCAAATACATGCTCGAATAATACCAGTTATGCTACCGGATATTTAAATTACGTTAATTTTCCACAAGACCGTCAATTTGTGTACCACAGCAGAACCTTCATCATCATTATGGCTGTTGTGATTTGTCATATTTGTTTTTATCAACCACGCCCATAGAACAAGTATCGCAAATGCAGTAAACTTCCATAAGCAAAATATAGGGGAAATAAGTAATTAAGGCTTGAGCTACCCGCCCTGTGATCATATGTAGTGTGACACATGAGGAGTGGGGGAATAATTGTATAATATTGTTCCGTCCCCCATTGTAAAAGTTCATGTTTTGCGCCTTGGATAGAATTTCAAACCTTTCCAAAAATCAGAATGTTATAAATAACAAAAATTTAATTTTACAATGGCTACCTATCGCTCAAGTCAAATTCTCAGCACACATGTGAGTATGATCTTAACTCTTCATCATTATAAATTATAAAACAATTTTTTGTATTAAATTTTTAAATAAGAATACTGTTCCTAGTACGTATACATTCAAATCGTGTGGGAAACTAAATCCCACAACGCAGAAAAGTTCGGCTACAGATCAAATGTGTGTAGTTCTAAAACTGAAAAGTGCACATGTCCGAGAATTATTTACTAAACTAAAACAGTTTCATGTGTATGGTATATTAACATTTATATCATAGAAATTAATAAACACTACAAATAAGAATTAAAACCATGACTTGATGTAAGCTTTTCGACATACGCCATTGCTAAGCACATGTATGTCTAGAAGAAAACTACTGACGTCAATCCAAGTGTCTCCCCGGCTCCTTCAGGCCGTTATGCCTCGTCAGCGCCCTCTCTTACATTACCAGTGCAGTGATAGTGCTTACGATCAGGGACGCACCCATGTGCGCCCTGGACCGCCCACGAACTGCCACATATTTTGTATCATGTTGTGTATTGTATTGTGTCATTCATTTGTATTTGTATTTTTATGTATGTAATGTTATTTCAGTGCCTATGTTAGTGTGTAGATCCGTAGCCTGGCCCGCCGCGCGCTCGTGTTTCTCCCACGATGGCCCGCTTCCCCTTCCCCTCCTCCGCAGACCGCGTGTAGCGGTGCACGCGGGCAGGCGGAGTGTTAGTTGCTGTCAGGCTGCCGGGCGGACTAGACCTGCTTCAATCCGCTCCGCGAGAAGTAACACGTTGACGACAGTCGTCGTACCCTCCCAGATGCAGAGGCCGTACCTGTCCACCGACGTGGACCTAAGGGAGATATGTTTCCCCCCAGTGCACCGACTGTGAAGTGCGGCGAACAGGGGTGCACCTGCGTGCGCCCTGATATGTCAGGAGTGTTGTAAATAATTATGTTCTATTAATACATTTAAATAACCACGAGCCTCCGCAAATATATAACTTACGT
Source organism: Bacillus rossius redtenbacheri (assembly GCF_032445375.1). Lineage (NCBI taxonomy): Eukaryota > Metazoa > Arthropoda > Insecta > Phasmatodea > Bacillidae > Bacillus > Bacillus rossius. The sequence continues at coordinate 5,518,991 of NC_086345.1, forward strand.
CTAGATTAGTGTATATGAATGTCATGTAAATACTTTGTCCTTATTCTGTAATTTATTAACTGAGCCATTTGTGTTTGTATTTTATTAACTGACTATTTTTAAATAGTTATAATAATTCTGTAATTCATTCCAGTGTTATGTCAGCCATGTAACTGCAGCCTGGCGCACCGCGAGGCAGGCCTCTCCCACGCCGGCCGATTTCCCCTCCCCTCCTCCGCGGCCCGCGGGCCTCGGCCTGCCAGTGGGCAGAGGAGTGCAGTGGTGAACCAGACGCGAGAGCGAGTGGACGTGCACTCCGTTCCGCTCCACTCGAGAGACACGTTTTCTTAGCTCAGAGCCAGTAGTCAGTGAAACGTCACGGGACTGTCTGCAGCCGAGCTGCTCTTCTTTAACATTCGTCATTCCGCTGGACTTTCTCGGCTTTACGTGTCTATCGGGACTTTAACTGCATACGTCGCAGGCCGTGTAAGTGTCTCTTCAAACCGCCGAACCTCTCAGTCAGTACGAGTAATTACTGGACCCTGTCCGCTCACGTGACGGGCCGTGTACGCACTGTGTATATATACGGAACTTTCGTAACCGGTACGTTTAGCTACGGGGCTACCTCCTCTGTTCGTTTCGGGTCGCATCCTAAGGACGAGACTTGTTTCTGGGAGTCCGAGTCGCGGCGGGGAGGACGCTCGTTCCGCGACGTGCCGGCCAGGCTGCGGCAGGGTTGCTATACGGAAATAAAACGGGGCTCGTGAAAACGGACATCATCGCATTATCCTTTGAACTACCTATAGTTACTCCTACCCATGTAAAATTCCCTCCATGTCCCGTATTTTCCAGTCCCAGCTACGTTGGCCTGAACTCACTCCTCACCGACGAGAGCTACATGGGCAAAACAGGACATTTTCGCAAACAGGATGTTAGGGACCTTAGGCCGAGGGACGTCAACGTTACGGAGTCCGGGTCGCAGCATGGATGAAACGTCTGTCACACGACGTGGTCGTCCAGGCTGTGATAGGCATTCCAGTAATAAATCTCGTCAACAAGATCGCGTCTTTGTTATTTTGTAATTCGGGAGTCCGGGTCGTGGCAAGGGAGAACGTTCGCCTCGCAACGTGTCGGCCAGGCTGCGATAGGGCTTCAGCAGAATAAACCCGCTCGTGGAAACGGACAACAAGAACTTTTCCATACTACCTTAGCCAGAACCTATAATCTCTACAAGATTCCCTCCGGTCCTACGCTTTCCGGTCCCGGCCACGTTGGCCTGAACTCCACTATCTCTCCGACTGGAGCTACACGGGCAATTGAGGCGAGTTTTAGGACTTTCTACGACAGGGACCTAGGGACCAAGGGCGAGGGGACGTCACTACAAAAAACCAAAAGACAAAAAACATAAATTAAGCAAAAATTGCAGTTGTCGACAGGAAATATACACACCTTAATATTCCATAACAGGAATAGGGTCAATAAACAAAGAAAAACAAAGAAAATGGACTAAGAGAACGAAAATAAAAAAAAACACAAATGATTAATTGAACTGCAAAAAAATTCAGCACAACAGTTGAAACGAGACAAAAACACAACAAAACGAAAATACGAAACAAACACAATAGTTTTCCAAAACAGAAACAAGCCACCACAACAGTTGAAACGAGACAAAACACAACAAAACGAAAAGACGAAACAAACACAATAGTTTTCCAAAACAAAAACAAGCGACATTTCGGGAACAGCTATCTGCTCCCGTCCTCAGGCAGAGACGCACATGGTACGAAAACACAGGTGTGACTGAGTAGGGGCTCTACCGTTTCTTCATATGCTCGGCCAGGAGCGTGTGACAGCGATACCAGGAACTATTATGTTCCCATAACTCGCTATGTGGGAAGTCAATTCAAGATTGCGACCCCGTCACTTTGTTCTGCCGTCGTCCGGGGTCTCGGGCTCGAGTCCCGGTGTGGCTCCTAGTGGGAAAAGGCGGCTCTTGATATGTATTGTCCGGGTGGGCGCCAGACTAGCTCGGTTCTAGTCGTGAATTTGGGGTCGTGGGTGTATGTGCCCCTGCGTGGCCCACTAGGGCCGGCGGCGGTGTTGCGTGAGATGGTATTTAAATAAGAGACGTGGAGTTGAGGTGGCGGTGTCGTACCTTTTTTTCATAGGAGCGAATCGTACACAATACAACACTCTACAGAGGTCCCCGGGGGGAGGGGGGTTTACTTGTTATTCCGTGGCGCCGTATTGTTTGTGGTCCGCGTTACGTGGGCCTCGGACGCTGTTACGTCTCATACGTCTCACTGGTTACACGGGTAACGTAATTTCGTAACACAAAGGCGGGACACAAAATACACTGAATTAAGGGGGTGCGCACAAGTTACATGGCACTCGTTACTCGGGTAACGTAAGTTAGTAATACAAAATACGGGACACCAAAATGCACTGAATTAAGGGGGTGCGCACAAGTTACGTGGCACTCGTTACTCGGGTAACGTAAGTTAGTAATACAAAATACGGGACACAAAAATACACTGAATTAAGGGGGCGCGCACAAGTTACGTGGCACTCGTTACTCGGGTAACGTAAGTTAGTAATACAAAATACGTGACACAAAAATACACTGAATTAAGGGGGCGCGCACAAGTTACGTGGCACTCGTTACTCGGGTAACGTAAGTTAGTAATACAAAATACGGTACACAAAAATACACTGAATTAAGGGGTGGACGGTTGGAGACGGCCAACCCCGTATACGAATGTCTCTGCGCGGGTGTTGTGCACACTGTGGTGAAACTCGCACCGCAGTTAAGTTTGTCCAAGCTCCCTTGCGGGTTTGTGGTCAGCGCCGTGCGCGTGACCTTAATTAAAGTTCTGTGAGTTACGGGAGGCGGCCCGTGCCGTATACTGAAGATCAACCCCGCTGACCAAGTGTGGTGTGGGGTGTCTTTAAACTGATGCGGTCGGATTAGGTCCTGGACCGAAAAAAGGGACCGGGTGCTCACGGAGAGGTTAATTAAAAAAAGGGTTCTGTTAATTAGTGACTATATTTACCGGACGTTACTTTCGATGAAGACAAAGGCTGTTGCCCCTCCGTGGGACGTAGGTCCGCCCCGGTCCGTGAGCTGTGCTGAACTGCCGAACTGGCATGGCGTCCGAGGGAGGCTCGGCCTCTCTCGCGCCAGGCGTGACCTCATTACGCTAGACTCCAAACGGGTGTGTCTGGAAGAGACTTTATTGTCGCTAAAATCTTAATTTAATGTTCCAGGAGGAATGGGTACGGTTCTTCTCTTGTCTACTCAGGTTTTCGCGGGTTTGCCTTTAATCGCTGTTCGGCTCGCCTGACTCGGGTGGGCCATGGCCAGGGGTGTGTTCCGTTAGCGGGAGCGTATACTGGCGGGTGCAGGTCGGGCTCTGGGGTGGTCGTCGGCCGGACGATGTCAGTTCCAATCATTAGAAACGATGGCGGAGCGCGAAGGGTGCGATTTTAAAATTAATGGTGGCTCTCGGTCCAGTAAGACGTAAAGTATCTGTCGCTATGGTGCTTGGCTTTAATTTATTTAGTGTAGATGTCAGGTGGGGGGAAGGTTGCCCTTTCTCCCTCAGTTAGTTGGCTAACTGATGTATGAAAGTGTCGTGATGTCTGTATTTAGAGGCTTGTAAAGTATTGCGTCGAAAGATGACGTCGTACCAACCATGGCCATTAAGCCCGTGCTCCGCACCGCCAGTACCGTATCCCGCCGTTTTCGAAGTGCACCCCTAGCCCAGCCGGAATGAGTCAAGCGAGCGCCTCGGACGTGACCTCAATTAACTGAATTAAACATCAGGACATGAAACCCCGGGGGCTCGGCTACGGAAAACAACTCCCAAACGAGGCATTAAGACAAAGTTTATTAATCACAAGCAGTGAGCAAGTGCGTCGTAGAGGCTCCGTGAGTGCACGGCACGCACGGAACAGAAAGCAAACCTCGTTACCTGCCACAGCGGCTACTGGCCTTGATTAATTGGCCTGTGATATTGGTCTAGCCAAACTAAGGGAATTCAAACTCAAACAGTGCACGTTGAGACAATTTATAGTTAAATTTACAGTCGCCAACTTGGTGCCACTTTTTAAATTAGTAAATCAATTAAAACAACTGTTAAGCCTTAGGCAACTATTTACCAGGTGCAAAGTTTTAATCAAGCACCTGGAGTATGTGTTTTACTCATCATATAACAAATTAGGTTAGTATCAGTTTTTGGCGCCGACTCACAAAGGAGGTGAAAGTTGCCTCCCTTGCGAAGCGGCCATCTTTCGGCAGTCTCCAACCACTCCGCGCCGGGAACAGACGTGTGTCCGTGGGCAGCATTCAAGTTAGTTTCACTGACAACTTTTATTCTGCACTATACCTTCATAACTAAATCCTTTTATTAATTCACCGCTGCCCACGTCGACTCGGCGCATATTTTGCGGAACCGGGCCTATCCCGACCGTCTTCATTGTGATACCGCGCTGTGTATCAGATCACGGAACTTACGGTGCTGGCCGACTCCAGCGAGAGTATTTTAATTAAGGACGCCGTGCATATGCCTGCCAGCTGCACTCACGTGTTTCTACGAACTTAGGAGACCGCTCATTGAGACCCCCCTGCACTCGTTAACTTTCGGCGCTGGCCGTCTCCAGCGAGCATCGACCCACGTCCCGCGATACTGCCGCGGTAATCATTTCAGTGTCGCATAGTGTTGTGTTTTTTTTTGTTTTTGATCACTTTGTAACTGTAATTGTGTAACCGCTAGACGCTGCCAAGTGTTGGTGAGAGTTTTGTAGCGGGACTGAATCGCGGAGCGAACGTGTAGAGCGTACTGTGTACCCCCGCGCACCCCCAGTGAAGCTCTTAAATTAAACGTAATTCTCACAAACTTGTGTACAATCATTTCCGTAGTCTTCCATCCTCCACACGGCCGAGCGGCCTTCACAGCCAAGGGAAAACCATTCAGGTTAGATTTCAAGCCGTGTACCTGGCGGGGCACGGGGGGGCAGAGTACCCACGACTCGACATCAACGGCCTAGGAGCCCGCTAGCCTGGCACCCCTCTGGACAGCAACAGCATCGCAACGCCCGTAGCGCCCATCAGGTACCCCCCGGGCCTTTCACAGAGGTCGGGTGACAGCAAAGTGGCCTAGTTAATCTCGTTGTGCGAGTGTATTTTTAAGCTCCAAGGCCGCGCGCAACAGCACAGTGACCCCCCAACAGGTATGTGCCCGGCCAGTCGCCAATGAGAGTGTAGAGTTCCGCTGTGGGAAAGAGGTTAGTAAGCAGGCAACCACGCGGGATTCTGTCAGACCGCCAGTGCCCTGTGCAATTGCGCCGCCCCCGAAGCTGACTGTTGCTCCAGTCACTCACCGATTCTCTCATTCAGGTGTCTCTCTCCATCAGCCAACATAACCGGAACCTTTCATGCACGGCGCGAGGTTCCGAGGGTCACTACTCCTCTTCCCCTCCAACCGACGATGTGCAGCTTTAGAAGTGTGTAGTAACACCCCACTCGTCGATTTACTGCTGCATCGCCGTTAGTGCCGACAGTCCAGGCCCAGCACGCCGTCTGACTTGAAGTTCCGCCGTCACTTGATCCTCGGCGAGCCACGAAAGCAACTGCCCCTCTCGCCAGATGGTCCATGAGTTGGTATTTATATATTTATGTAGTGCAATCCATATGCAAGTTTTTCACTTTGAGCAAAACAAAATTTACATTACACTATAATATGTGCATAAATAACTAGCCTATGTTGGATCATAAGTATAATTTGTTAACCTGAATTATCTCAGCATTAAAGTAAAGCTCTACAAACAGTGCCGTTATTGTACATCACCCGGTCTGTGTCGGCACTGCACTGGCAGGATGAGGGGAGTACCAGCCACATAGCGCGCATGTATACGTGTGTGTGCGTGAGGCCATGTGGCAGTGTTCACGGTTCTGATCCTCTCTCGACACAACTAACTTGTCTATCTCGACAGGTGTAAACTTTGCCCGAACATTGTTTTTGCACGAGATTTCCCATGCTTGGAACTGAACATTAGATGACACAACTGCAAACCCTCATTGGTGTTTAATAAGTGCTCTTTTTATCTTCCTCCAGCCCTGCCAAGTTTGCTGGTAATGTGCGTGTGATAGTTTCTATAGAAGGTACTGACAAAGAGTAGTTTGCCACCTCTTCCCTCTCTCTGTGCGGCAAGGAGATACGTACAAAAAAATACAATGGATGGAAGGGAACAGTATAAAAAATAGCAGTCTTTTCCTTTGTCTCTTTGTTAGGTAGTGTGGGGAATTGGAGGTGTTGTAAATATGCTTCATTGAGGTGGGGGGTGGGGGATGGGAGATACAAGTGGGCTGCCTCACACACTCCTTTAGTAAAGAGACAAAGAAGAACGAAGGGTCAACACCAGTGCTTATTTCTTATGCGCCATTAAGCCGAGACACGGAACATGAAGACATCACTTGTACCCATGGAACTCTACTGAAGACTTACATGGTGTGACCCTTATTCGAAGACGAGCCTTATGGTGGAAATGTTAGTTTTTTTATTCCCTAAATTATACATGCGACCCAGACACAGGGGCATCCCTTCTGTGAGAAAAAAAGTATTTGTTAACAGTATCGATGGATAGAAAATCCTCTTTTGTCATTGGTACAACCTTTTATTTTTTCGGTGTTTGCTTTAGTGTCCATCCAGTCTTAAGGAACATTAAACATTGTTTACGAATTTATTTTGTTCCTCTATTAGCCCAAAATCCTTATCATACTCCGAAAAATTTATAGTCCATTACTCCTAATGGTGTTTGATCATCACTGTTGTGATTTCGACCACAAAAACAGTCACTGTATGCTATTACATGTTCAACATCTTTTAATTCTTCACAAAAAATTTTTTATGCACAATCCACTTTCCTATCAATCTCTATAAGCATAGTTTTCATCCCACATGAACAGTCTAGCTCAGGGGTCGGCAACCTTTTGAGTCGGAAGAGCCAAAAATTACAATTTACAAAATTCCAAAGTTCTTAAAGAGCCACAATTTTTTTTCTTGCCAACAATAAATAGTACTTGCATAAATAAAGTTTTTTGATAAAAAAAATAATCTATTTTTTTTATTCATAAGAAAAATTTATTCATATATAAGTAGTGTTTTTTCACAACAAAATAGATAATATATATGGTCTTATTAGATAATCACTTATTATATTAGTAAAAAATTAAAACAATTAAACACTTACAGCACAGCCCGTAAGTACTAGTAAAACGAAAACCTCGGGCGGATGGATAGCTTTAAATTGATAATTTAACTGCTTGATGACATATTGTTTGGTAAAATATAACAAGACTTGATGTAAGTTTTTGGACATACGCCATTGCTAAGAACTTTTTCTGTTGAAGAAAAACTGAGCTGAGATTATTTGTTCTGATGAGAAATCTATTGCGGTTGAACACAATCATATAAAAAAAGAACTCATAGCCAATGGTTACCCTGTCAACACCATCAAACAGCATTTGAAATCCAACAAAACACTCAAATCCACAGAAACTGAGAAACCTGCAGGAACCCTAGTTATTCCATATGTTCAAGGGCTTTCAGAAAAAATAAGACGCCTAGGAAATAAATATGGACTTCAAACAGCATTCCGTTCTAAATCTACTATTAAAAGTATTGTTACCAAGGTGAAACCAGCCACAGAAAAATTACAAACTCACAACTGTGTGTATCAAATCCCCTGTGAATGTGGCCACATGTACATAGGTGAAACTGGCAGAGCTCTATCCACCCGAATCAAAGAACACAAAAACAACTGCAAGAAGGGTGAAACCCTAAAATCCAGACTTGCTGAACATACATGGGAAAATAGCCACAAAATTCTCTGGGAAGACTCCACACCACTCATACAGGAATCCGATAAAATAAAAAGGAAAATCAAAGAATCAGCCTTCATTATTAGCAATAAAAATATTTTCAGCCAGCAGAGCATTGAATTAAAAAATATGTGGATCCCTTTGATAAAGAGAGAAACATCCCTGCAGCACAAAACAATAGCCAATACTCAACCCACCATAACCAATCCGCTTTAACTACATGGTGCACAGCCAATGGGGAGACAGCTCGTCTGTCATTGGCTGAGCAAGATGTAGCCCTTTCTCTGATAAATACCCTCATTTTCCAGCCCCTTCTCAGTCGCACCTGTGTTTCCGTACCATGTGCGTCTCTGCCTGAGGACGGGAGCAGATAGCAGTTCCCGAAACGTCGCTTGTTTCTGTTTAGGTAAAACTATTGTATTTGTTTGTTTTTTCGTTTTGTCATGTTTTTTTGTCTCGCTTCAACTGTTGTGCTGAATTATTTTGGGTTTCAATATTTTTGTGTTGTCATCATTTGTGGGCTGACCATATTCCTGTTTCGGAATATTTTGTGGTGTTCATATCCTTGTTGACAACAGCAATTGTTTGCTTAATTTTGTGTGTTTTTTGTATCTTTTTTTGAGTATTTTTATTTTTATTTTTATTTATTTATTTTATTTATTAGTTTTTCTTCAACAGAAAAAGTTCTTAGCAATGGCGTATGTCCAAAAACTTACATCAAGTCATGCACTCCCATTGCACAAATCTTTTAAAGATAACAAAATATAACAAGCGTGGAAAAAAACTGGGCTTACTAATGGTTTGTAATAAGAAAGTATTTTCTGTATAAATGACCTGGTGATGCAGTATTTCTGGTACGGAACTAAAAAGCCGCAGCTTCACATCCAAAGAGCCGCATGTGGCTCGCGAGCCGCAGGTTGCCGACCCCTGGACTCTAGCTCATCCTGTTAATATATTGTGAACACAAATTTATCCACAAATCTAGTAAGTAATAAACCTTATTGCTGGTGAGTGTAGATGTCGGGAGAGGTTTTTGCAGGTCAAAAGTAAAAACAATGATACTGCTGTCTTGTTCAACTCTCAATTCGTCTTTACACTCGGCATCCAGCGGCCTAGAGTTCTGTCGTTCAGTATCCAGTGTCACGACTCTCAGCGCTTTATGATCTTGTCCCCTGATGCTCTGCATTTATGTCAAGTACCCATCGCTCAGCACCTTGAACTAGGGTCCCAATGCAATGTGTTTGGATGGTAAATGTGCCTTTGTTTGGCACAAATCCTAGTGTCTCAATGCTTGGCATGTATATACATAGTGTCTTCACATTGGGCATCCAGATGTTAAGTGTCCTAACGCTAAGTGTGCCGATGCCTAGGATGCTCTGCTCCAGAAGAAAAAATTTGTTTACACTCTGTGTAAACCAAAGAATTAAGTATAGGTTTTTAATTGAATTTGCTATGGAGGTAAAGAAATCCCATTTGTATTGTGGTGCACTTATTTCTTCTAAATATTTATACTTTAATTTTGTTATCATCACACATGGCACATTGACGTGTAGAATCTTGAAAAAAAATTGAGAAAAAAATTAATTTCCACTCAACTTTTCAGAAAAGTTATGCATTTTTATCTGCGTATGGGTTGCACATTTTATGCCAGTTTTTTTTTGTTTAATAACATGTACTGCAACCCATATGTGAGTTTTTTTTTTTCCATTTTGGGTAACAAAAAAAAATAACATTACACTGTTGTGGTTGACTATGTGCTTAAATAACTAGCCTATGTTGGTTTTTGATAAATATGCTATGGGTAAGAATAAATTGTTTAATTAAAGTATCTCAGCAGTCAAACTGCTGTCAAACAGCTACGGCCACCACGCTGGTGACGTGGCAGTCTGCCGCCAGAGAGCGAGGAGCTAAGAGGGGAGTGCATTTCTCATGGTTGCAGGTGTCCGTGAACTGGCACCGTACACAATCATCACTAGAGACCTGCGAAATTCGCGGATTCATTCCGTGATAGGCTAGAATTCAAACACATATACCTCTTAGATAATTTTGCTATTGGCTTACTGTTCATCTGGACGAATCTCAATCAGTTATAAACCCTCAACCAAAGAAGGATCGAATCACAGACAAACCAGCTGAGACGACTTACAAGTCGGCAGCCAATGAACGTGCGTTATTTGCCCGAGTGTACAGGGGTATGTGCAGTCTATCCTGAAGGCCATCGAAACCGCGAATTTTGCAGGTCTCTAATCATCACGTTTCTATCTCAAAAAATTTTTTTGGTGATGCAACTGTGTCCAAAACAGTGTTTAATTCACTACAAACACTGCTATAAAAGGGCATGCTTGTTTTTAGTGATGAAGCTGGCAAAAAAAAAATTGACGAGGAAACAGTGAGCCGTCTCTTCTCGCTTGGGGAAGGGAAACATGGGTATAGAAAATAGGATTCTTTTCCTTTTTTTTTTTTTTTGTTAGAAAGTGTGGTTGATGGGAAGGGGGAGGGGATTTACCACAAAGAATGGAGATGGGAATGAAGGTCAACTTCATGCAGCAATAAGCTGAGACACGGGCCATGAAGACTTCCACTTGTATTCTATCGGAGACTGATATACGGTGCAAACCCCCCCCCCCATATTCGAGGGCGAACCTCACGATGGAAAAGTAATAATTTTTTGCCCAAAATTAAAGGTGCGACCCACACGCAAAGGACGACTCTTCTGAGGTAAATACAGTTACGTTCCTGTTCTTTCCTTGAAAAATCAGGATCTTCCGCAGCTGTAATTTTAAGCATTAGAACTCCTGCAGGAGGAAAGCAGAATATACAAATGATACTGAAAAAGTATTTTTGCAACACTGAACAGCTGCAATCTTTGATAGTTTCGACTTCTGTTACATAGATATTTAGGATATTAGAGCATATAGTCGGCTGAGAGCAACAGAGAGAAGAATGAATGCTAAATAAACTCGTATTGTAACTACCTAGCCGTCACATCAGCCGGTAAAACTGTTTACTGCAGTATTGAAAATTTTACATTTTCAATAAGTGTTTTGTATTCTGAAATAACAAATTTGGTTTACTGCCTATCATATATTATACATTATTTACACATATATTTTTAAATATTTTAATAACATCAACATGGATAAAAATTATTTTCTTAGAAATATCGTCATAAAAACACCCATACATACAATTCTAGTAAAAATAACAATTTTACCTTCATCCACCTATTCTTTTTTTTTTAATAAGCAGAATTATAAGAGGCATTACTAACAATTTCACGGCAACAAATCAAAATTCTAGTTGACATATTAATATACAGTCATGAAAAAAATTTAAATGAATAGTTAGTTAAGTAACCCATAAAGATGAGTAAGTACATCGTTCAGGGACCAGATTTCTAGGCAGATCTGTTACCTGTTATCAATTTGCTATCATTGCATTTTGTACAGTAGAACCCTGGTATAAGGTTACCGCTTATACATTCCCTGATGTTCATTCCATTATTTTGCAGTTCCAACATTTTATTCATAAGGGCAGCACATAAAATTCATTGTAATTAACATTTCATGAACATTTCCTACTTATATGTCATGAAAGTGAAAGTAAGCATTAAAAGAGTACAAGTATGCATAATTTTTTCATAGTATTTGTCGTAAAACTGGTACTCAATTTTTTTTTCAATCAAAATATTTAAGATAATCAAGGCAGAATTTATGGGGGGGGGGGGGGGGGGGGGGGGGAAGCTACTCTTGATTTTAAGCAATATGCTCAATCCATAATAAATTTTCATTTAATAAATTGTTATTTGAAAGTGAATTAAAGAATCTCATTGTTTCACAATTTTTACAGTAGATAAACAATAATCCTGCTTAGAACCCTTCTGCAGCTTGTCTGTAAAACAGCATAAAGAAATTCATAATAAAAGTCCTAAAATTGTTACGTCATGCTTTTAAAATTTTCTTGCATTTAATGTATTATTTCTTTCACCTTTTGAAAACATAATAACGTTCTTTTGAACATCGTATCACTGCAACTTTGTTGTAGTGTTATTTTCCTTCCATATGAGTTGTCCACTATCTTTGCAGCGCAAACTTGTAGAAACAAAAAAGGTCAAATGGTCATGGATGCCATGAACTAAACTAACATTTGGGATGATCCAACCTGTGAAGCACACAAGTCACACTTGAAAACAGCCGGTACGTGCACACACCATCACAAAAACATCCTCCAGTTCCACAGTGCGACGTTTTCGGGATGAAGCGCGCTCGTCCATCACTTCCCCTGCACCGACGCTAGCCAGACGTCTGGTCCTCGCCGAACTCCCAGGCAGTAACGTACTCTCGGTTAGTTGGCATCAACAATTCCCTGGTGGGCAGCTCCTTGTGTAGTTCCGTTTTCCTCAGCGTCTCACTGATCTCGAGTCTCTTCGAAAAACTTCCTGATCAGCTCCTCCGCTTCCGACCGGTTGCCGAGGTTCGACACTTTGGCCTGGAACTTGGGGCCTTTGCCTGCACCTCTGCCGCCCAGCACTGAACATATTCTGGAACACAAAAGAAAGTTTTATCCACCTCACTTGATCACCAGAAACAATTAAATACCTACTAGATCTTTCAGGGTTGGCTGATTTAAACCACAATGGTATAAACCAAGTGGTTTTTATAATAAAAAAAATGTTAATAATGTATTTTTAAATAGATAAAATAAATATATACATAAAAATTCTGAATTATTAATAGAGACCGGAAAAATTCGCGGGTTCAATGACCTGTACGATGAACTCCATAGTTCTACGTACACTCTGTCAAATGTTACCCACTCATTGGCTGCTGTCTTGTGAGACGTTCCAGCGTAGCAGCCTGTTATTCAATAAAGCTTTGGTTGGGTGTTTCTCATTGGCCCAGCGTCATCCAGGTGAGTTGTGAGCCAATAGCAGAGGCAGCACTGAGGTATAAAGATTTGTATTTTAGCCTATCGCGAAATGAATTCGCGAATTTTTCCGGTCTCTAATTATTAATGTGGCTGACCCACCCAAATCAATCTTTCATCTCAGATACGAATCCCCTAAATGCCTACAAGACACTATGTATTCTGTAAACACACCAAGCACCCTCACCTGGGACCCAGAGCGGAGACCGCGGAAGGCTCTCCGTGGAGCACCATCTGGCCGGCCCCCTTGTCGTCGCCGACCGTCAGGAACAGGAGCGCCGACTGTCGGGGCACAAATAACCAGCACGTGACATTGTGACCGAGTTCCCCAACAGTAACTGCCAAACAATACAAACCAAAATTTCAGCAACCGCTAGCCAATACTTTTATTAAGTGTGTGCATGGAGTTCATGCACGACAGAAGTGAAACTTCTTGTTTATTATTAAACTATTTTTTTTTTCACATTAAATTGAATGATACAAGGGCGTCGCCAGGGGGTAGGGGGGGGGGGGCAGTTGCCCCCCTATAGCCCTAGAGATTCAAAAAAATGTAGCCAAATGCAAAAAAAAAAAAACCTACTCTTTTCCCACAACTTGCCCCCCCCCCCCCCACCCCCCCGGCCATAAGCTGGAGACGCCCTTGGAATGATGCTTATAAAGTTAACTGTGCACAAATCAATAACTTTTCCACATGAACAAATAAACTGTAGATACTTTGAATAAAATAAAAGAAATATGGTAGCGTCAATCGTTAGCCTTTAGAAAAACTGAAGAGTAAACAAACTCAAGAAGCATTACAAGAATTCCATAGCATCACTGCTGCATCATTTCTATCTCTCCTTCCGGCTGTTACAACTAGCATATAGCATGCTACGCTAAGTACATATTCCCCCCCCCCCCCTTTTTTTTTTGCCGTCTTCCCATTTGACCACTAGTGCACGCATCGGCATTACACTTGACTCTAAATTATATTTCCATTAACATATTAACTCTTTCGTATCTAGCTCACACAGAACCCCAGCTTTGATTAATATATTACTTTTTTCTTTTTTGCATCAGAAAATGTATCATTACTTATACTTAATTTTTTTTTTTAATTAGAACTAAACTAAAATATGGTTCCATAATTTGTAGGCCTGTGCGAAGATTAAAATTTTTGAATACGAACACTAATCTATTCGTATTTGTTTCTACCAATACCAACACTTTGAAATAACGAATATTCATTTCCAAAATTTTGTTTGCTACTGTCTCACTAAACAGTAACTGAAAAAAAAAATTGCTTGTCTGTAAAGTCGGTTTACGGACGATAGTTTAACGTGACAACGTCATAATAAAACATTGATGAAATGATTGATCCAGAAGAAAAGGAAATATCATATACGGCCCGAGACTGAGCCGTAATAGGTTTTTTTGCAACCAAACCATTTAGGCATTAAAAATATTATATTCTTTGAGGAAGAATTTTTTTTTAAAATTTTTCTATCTTTTGTATGATAAAATCTACCTCTGCATACTTTTATGAATAAAATTGAATCATTTTTATTGAATTATCACTATTTTGTATGGATACAAAGGAGTGAAATGAAATGTGCAATTTAATTATTAAATTTACTTTTATTTGCATTCATTAATTTAAATATATTTATTACTTTTGAAATGTTGCGTGCGCAGTTTTTATTTTTACAAGTAAAAAAAAAATCAGAGTTGCCGGGATTCAAACCGACAACCTTTGATTTAAGAGATAGCTACGCTAACCGCAAGCCTACGAGGCCATACTTAAGAAAACGTAGTTTCAGAATTTCAGATGTTATATAAACATTTACAAAAATTTTGTTCACAATAGGGAAATAATATTATTTCGTTTTTATAACACGATTTGATAACAAATACGCATCCTAAATACACCAAACTTATTTATAATGTGTTACAATATTTTTTAAAACGTTTTGCAAAAGATCCTGGGTGTAATTTGAATTATTATGTGTAACTGTAAAACACCATTGTTGGTTCAAAACGTATTTGAATTTTCAACATTACTTTTAAATAACCGTACCGATTGTGCTGAAAATCAGTGGACGATCGTTAAATTATATTAATAATTCAAACGACGAAAATATGATTGAAAAGTCAAATTGATGGTTATTCCAATCGAGTGGAAGAGAGATGCCACGCATGCGTACAATGAGCATGAAGAGAGATACCACGCATGCGTACAATGAGCATGAAGAGAGATGCCACGCATGCGTACTGTGAGCAAACAGCACACATCCGTAGTGGGACATCCGTAGTGGGACACTTTTTCGTGCGTGCAGCCGGCGTTCATAGATTTATTAGACGTCACGTCAAAAATGTTTAAACAATTCAAAACACTGAATATTTAGTGAAAACATCTGCATACTTTTAACCATTATTCTCTGCTTGTCATTTGTTTAATTTTTGCTTGGAATTTTGGGATTTGCTACTCACTGAGATTTGTATAGTTATTAATTTTTTTTTTTTAATAAATTATCACACTGCTATTTTGATCTTTATAACTTGTGAATGAGTAAATATTTTTAGGGCAAATGGCTGTGTTGGTGAGTGACCATACCAAGCATCATCACAGCAAGAAATCATTACCTTACGTTGCTTTGGTAATTCCTCTTATAAAAATAAATTATTATTATTATTATTATCATCCACAAAAAGTGATAAATGTACATTAAATATACGAGAAAAGGTTTTAATATTCCTTAAAATATTGTTCACTAAAAATTTTGCACAAGTTAACATGCACTCATAGAATTATTTAGTAGAAAAATAGTCTTTACAAGCTGTTAGTCATGTATAATGGGAGAATCATACTTAAAATTACTTATAAACACTACCAACAAATGTTAAGATTCAATGAAAAATTTCACTGGCTTAAATGTATGCATTAATATTCAATAAATTGTGAAACAATCTTCCAGTTGTGTTGTGGATGGTCATGGAATTGCTATGTACTCCTTGTGTGTTTAAATTGTATAACCAGCTTTATAATACAGTTATACACATTAAGGAGTCAGCTGCCTAATATAAACTTGCTACGATGATGTCAAAAATAAGTGTTTACTTTTACTACAACTGAGAGTATTTTCGAAATATATAGAGTGTGAGCAAATCTTTTCTTGATCAATATTAACATTATTTTAATCTGATATGAAGAAAACTAGCCATCAAAAATTTTAATTGCAAATTATTGTTCGTAGGTCACTTGAACAGGCTGTATTTTTAGTCAGTAGTTGGCGGCCGGATGTTTGCAGGACGGATAGTATCCTGCTGGCCTGTGACTGAAGGGACGTGATTGGCCGAGCAGGGCTGGCTTGACACGCCGTTCGAGAAGAGAACTACGGAAGCAACCCATCAAGACTTTTGCGATAACTGTAAATCAAAGTCAAAAACTGACCTCGTCTCTTCTGCTAATGTCATGGTTGTACGCAAAAAAAAATATTTATGGAAATAACATTTATAGATCACAAATAATAATTCTGATCTTAAAAAAATAAATTTAAAAAGTTTACTTTAATAGCTGCTACATTACAAGCAATGGCATTATGATGATACTGAAACTGATTGTTTAATAGGGTTTTACAATCAAAACTTGCAAAAGTGAATGTAATATATGGGGTCATTGTGGTAATACTACACCTCTGAATTTTCAAATAATGAATCATTGTTGCAAATTAAAGTGTTAAGCAAAACTTGCCGTGTTTAAAAAAAAAAAAAACCTCTTAGTATTTATCAGTTGTATGTTTCCACTAGATCAACTAGTGTGGAAACATTATGTGCCAATATAGGTAGTTCTCTAGCAATAATTTAAAAACATAATTTTTTTAATATATGTAAAAAAAACTCACCTGATTTCCAACTTCATTTATGAAAATACTCATGAAATCAGAATCAGCTTCTCGCCTGAAAATAAAATTAAAATACAATTCAGCATACGTATATGATTATAAAAAGAACATTTTTCTTTGACTATATCACATTTCCTTATTTCTGCAATGAAGTTGTAAAATTAAAATTGTTTAATTTTAATACCACTACTAATTTTTCATTTGTTGTCTAAATAAGCTGCTGCTATATTTATTCACCAATTTCTCTTTGCAGCTATCCAGTGCATTTTTAGTCAGTTAAGTACCTGTTTTATTCAGTAATGTACCTGTTTTTGTGTTTGTTGGCTACTATTATAAACTGTTGGTATCTCTACATTCCTAGGTCTGTCTTGTATTTTCTTGTAGGTTTTGTTCAATTGAAAGAATTTGTGATCAAAATACAGTTTAATTTTAAGTAGTGCTGTGCGGGAAAGGATTTTTTGATTCTGGAAAATTTTTGAGTGCAGAAATGGGGGGAAAAAAAAAAACAATTGAAATATACAACTATGATTTGGTGTCTTGTAAATATACTTTTATTAATATCATTAACCAAAATAAAATATAAATTATACCCAAATTTTAAATTAAGATGTAAATATATTAAAACATACAAACTTATTACTACTATTTTTTTTTTGTTTCTAATTCAATTTTTTAAGAGCTAATTTCCTTTTCAATATATGATGTTCTAAGGCTGGATCAATCCAGACAGGCTACCATAACCTATTTTAATAATATTTTGTACCTATATTTGGCGGCTTGGTTAGCTTTGTTTTTATAAACCTTCCAAAACCTTTTAACGCTGAAGCTATTCTTCCCATGTTTTCCATATGAATGAAGAAAAGGCAATCAGAATCACAGAATACAACATATAACAAACAACTGCCAATGAAGTTAGTATTAGGTCATCCTCCATGTTTACACAAGCCCCACGCCGTAAAACATTAATGTATTTAACCAACCACTGCGAACTACAAAATGCTTAAGCTCACGGCTGCTAAACATTACACTGTAAACTGTAAATTACAAGACTTTGTGCATGTTTACAATTCAAGGACGAAAATTCCAATACCATCTTAAACACTTGCAGCGGCGTAAATTTACAGTACCAAACATTTATACAGAAATGCATTTCATGTAATCCCTTTGCACGGGAAACAGTAAAAGTAATTTATATTATCTGAAGTCCTATATTATTTGGTTATAAACTTTATGTAAGTTAATTTAAAAATGTCTCCATCAAAACATTACACTCTTTGCAGTTTACACTGTTGGTATTTTCAATTGTTTGTAGTGGTAGCCATTCTCTAAAGAAAGTTTTTGTTCTTATCTAACTTTACCGTGCTGGTGATATATTTATTTAAGATGTATTAGATTCAAGAAAGTTATTAAATCATAGGATATTTTTGATATGTACAGCTGACATACATAGCTAAGAAATGATGTAAGTTCAAAGTACAGTAGAATCCCACCAATGCGACCCCCCTCTGATGCATCCATTCCGTTTATACGACCGTTTTTTGAGAAACCGTGAAAAATTTGAGCAGAGAAAGTCGAAAATTTGAGTAAAATCGGCTGAAAAACAAGTCTGTTACACTTTGTTGGGCGCTGTGTGTTCACATTTATCTTTGCAAGCGCTGTACTGTAAGCAGGCAGGCATACAAAAGACGGCTAAAAATAGATACCACCCCTCTAGACTGTCCACGCTAGCCAATACCGGTAAACTGCGCGCATCACCTGATAGCATCTACGCGCGCGTCTATTGCCGTCCCGGTCCCGTTTGACGATTGTGACTCGTTTTTTAATTTACACGGACTCGTGGATTCGTGAAAATGAGTATAAAGCGAGCCAGTTTGTCGCTAATGAAAAATTATGAGGTTATCCAGCAAGTGGATAAGAAGACAATTTCCAAGACGAAGATAGCACAGCAATATGCCATTCCGAAGTCTACTCTGTTAATGATTCTTAAAAAGAGAGAAGAAATTATAAATGCAGTACAGAAGGAAGGCAGCAATTTGCTATTGAAAAATTTAGGGGCGCGACGTATTAGGTGCTTCAAGTGTGCGTGAGAGATAAGATAAAGGTGAAGAGGGCGAGACCTGCCAGCCAATATATTTGTGGGAGGGGGAGACAGAGATAAAAGAAAGCGAGCCCTGCAGTAAGGGGAAGTGGTCAAGGTCGACATTTACCGTCACACTCTTGCTAGCTGACGTACTGCTGGTCGCCAGCCTCACACACACGCGCGCACGCACATACGCGCGCGCGTCGCCGCCAGACAGTGGCGAAGCGAGTAGATGCGTGAGCAGCCAGCAGTTCAGCTCTCCTTTCCCTCATTTACCCGTCCACACGTTTTTTTTCTTTTTTTTTTTACGCTGTGAAGGGACGTGGAAAAGATAATTGCTTGAGCTGTCAAAATAAACATCGCTGACGGCAAGGGCGGGAGCGCATCCTGTCGGTCTGTCGCTGTGATTATCTACTCCAAAAACATGTCACAGCATTTCAGGTTAGCATTGTTCTTATATCCTTCGTTTATAGCAGAATTTTTTCTACCTTATCCACACAAGTTCCTTCGCCACGTTTTGAACGAAAATAACCACCAGCCGGCTAGCATAGCCGAACTCGCGTGACGTGAATTCTCTTAGCGTAAGTATTTATCGAAACCCATTGTTCAGGGTATGCGAGTCCGAGGTGTAATATGAATTTAAAAAGTTGTCTTTTTTACACCATAGACTATTTGAATATGAAATCTATGCGAACAAAGGCAATTTTTTTATGTATTTGGATATATTTGGCGGGGGGCATCGGCCCGAATTCTCTATTGCGACCATTCCGTTTATAAGTCCGTTTTTCCGGAAACCGTGAGGGGTCGCATCAGCGGGATTCTACTGTATGTAATAGTACGAAAAGTGAAAACCGTACTAGTGGTATTTTAGGTTACGACGGGCACTTTCATTATTCAATAATATTGGTTGAAAATTAACAAGTGTATTGTGAATCGGCAGAACTACTGATTCAACAAAATATAGGCAAAATCGGTTTCTGCCGATTCGTATCGGCACAGCTCTATTTCTTGACAATAATTAACGATTTCATGGGTGGGGGAACTTTAATTTCAAAAGTAAAATCAGCAAAAAAAATCTGAGGGAAAAAAAAAAACTATTTTTAAGAAAAATGACATCTTTTTCAGGTCTCTACAAGTAACAAATCAGTTAGGTAACAATTTTGTCAATTTCCCTGTGTTTTCCAAGTTTTGAAAAAAAAAAAAAAAAAATAACAAATTAAAAATTCATTTTCCATTCCCTGAGTTATTCTTCTTGTTTTCCAGATTTCTTGAGTGTGTTATTTTGGTAGACTCGTGTTTGTCAAAAATACATTTATGTTCTCTCAATAGCTCTATACAGACTACATTAAAATTAAATTGAACCAATAGAATCACTTCTTTGAGTATATTGTTGATCTAGTTTTTGAAATAGTAATTTACACCTGTATTTTTTTATTTATTTACGTAACCTGACCTGTGTAGCATGTAGAACTTTGGAGATGGATTCAAACGCTTCAGTTTTTCTGCTTCAAGGACAGCTAAGTCTTTCAAAACAGTTTGCAGGTTCTGAAACAAAACAATACATTAATTAATTAATACTATAAGTCAAAATAAAAATTTCAAGCACATTGTAAGTACTCCTATAATAAAAAACTTAATTGTAGTTATCTTTTAGAAAACACTGTAATTAAAATACCACCCTTCAACAGTCGTACTTTAATTCTTACCATAATTCATTATATATTATTACTGATTTAAAATATTTAAATCAATGTGTGTTTACTTTATATATTGTTTTGTTTTTGTGCTATCTTTTTGTGTGTCCTTTTGTCTGAAATTTATGTTTCTGTATCTGTGTGTTTTGTTCATATGTATTTTTGTGTTATTCTTTTGTGATTGTAGAGTAGAACCTTGTTTTCACTATCTCCGGAGACCAGGAAATAAAAATATGTAAAAAAACAAAGAGAAAACCTAAAATGAGGAATAAGTTAAGAAAGAATAATATTTATTCTCACTATGATGGAAATAATAAGAAGCAAATATACACCCAACTAAATAAAATGTCAGAGATGCTTACTCTTTTATATTAACTAAAATTTCATTATCTCACATAGTGAAAACAATAAATTCATCAAACTTGCAGTAATTCACAATTGTTTCAAGTTAAACATGAAATTTCAGTTCATAAGTAAGAGATATGAATGTTCAAGCATCTCAAACTGTCCACTTTTTATGATCAGATTGTCTAAGTATTTGGTACGTTGCTTTAAAACTTATTTTAAAAATGGAACAGTAATCCACTGTTTTTTTTATTATGTAAAAACCTCACTATACAACTTTATTTTCCTGCATAATGCATTTAAGTTTAAAGGAGGGAGAGATCAAAATGGACTTAATTTTCACGTTCACGTCACCAAAGTTTTGGCTCGTGACCATATGGTTCACCATAGCAAATGGTACAAAAAAATGCATGTTGTTTACAGCGGCAAACAAAGCGACTGTGACCGCAAGCTCATGCAGTAACTTATAATAAATAAACATAACAATATTCGCTATCAACTTTTATTGTTCAGTCTGAACTGTTCGAATGGTTTGCTAACTAGCAGCGCTGTTTGAACGTAAATTAAGGGAAATGATTTCGCATAAAGCAGGCAAGTAATACATTAGTATGTACAATTACGGAAAATAACGTTTAAAGTAAAAAGAATATATGTTAATCATGGGAATTTGTATATCCTGGGTATGTAAAAATGAAGTTCTACTGTATTTGTACATTTGTTTTGTACCTATTATCTAAGGCATTCTTTCCATAAGTAGCCATGTCACAAGTATAAATAAATAAATAAATAAATTAATTAATCCACAAACACAGTAAATAGCATTTTGAAACAAATAAATTAAATTCATGCATACCCATGTAAAATATAATTTCAACCGAAATTACCTATTCTGCCCAGCTCTAATCTAAACTCCACACTGGAAAATCTTGGAATTTTAAGGTTTGTCAGAATCCTGACAGACCTCCAGTGAATACGTGCTTCTCTTATAAACTTGGCACATGCAATGGTGCCCACCTGCCTGAAGGTAGTTTGTGTCTCAGGCCCAAGAGCGAGTCCTATTAGCTATTCTAGGGACCAAGAAGCTTGGTTTTGGCCGTTTTGGTGCGTGCAGCTCCGCGTCAGGACGTTCCTGACGCGGGCCTACCATAAGTTATGTTACGTGTGCGGTAATAATAGTAGGCTATGTATAAAAAGGTTATCATCAGACTGCTGATGGTATGTTAAGTTGCGAACGGGAATACGCGATTTTAAAGTTATTAACGTCAGAAGATATCATTAGTCTAGGTATGGCCATTTTGTTATTACTCTATCACTAACGCTGTACTGACGCCCTGCAACTTTTTAACATTGCCGATTGATATTATGACTTTGTTGATGTTGCTGGGATAAACTAAAACCAGCCGCTATTAAATATTATATTTACTAAATTAATTAGCCTCTCAGTATTATTAATGGCATGATCATATGAACATACAATGCACAACTATCTTAGTGGTCTTGAGTCTATAGGTCTTATGTTTTATCGGACAATTGATTAATTTATGAGTTAGTGAATTTTTCGAACCGTAAATCCATTTTTGAACTCTACGTGAAACATTGACATTTGCGAAGTCGTGCCCAAGTACCTGGCAACGATAGTTAAAAAAAATCGGAATGATATTTGGTCAAATGGAATTACTGTATTGAGGGATACGTGGTATTTGTTTATTCGTGTGTAAGTAATAAATCAGTCTTAAAATCAGTTAATTATTTTGTCTTCCTATTTCGTATTCTAATTGAGATAAATATCAGATAAGCATGTGTTACTTGTATCACGACATCTAGGTATTATTTATCAGTAATTAATATTTCATTTTATTTTTTTGTTAACTAATGTGCATAGGGCAGTGCACTAGACATCACTACCTGTGTGTAGTGTTGCGTTACACTTTTTAACGCATTAGAGTTCACATAAAATGATAAATCCAAAATTTCGTTTAAAAGTATAAATATCAGCGATCAATTTAATTAATGTCCAGTATAACTCAGTCAGTAAAACACTCGGAAATATGTATAGGACCTGTTAACCTAAATATTTGTTAACAGTTAAACTGAACTAAGATGTGTTAGAGTGGTTTTTATTTTTCGTATATTAGAGGTATGGGTATGGGACATCAAAATACGCATCTGTCGCCCATTGACTTTAAATACAGAATTATAAACTATATGTTGTGAAAACATTCTGCAGCAGTTTTTGCTGAACGGAAAAACACGGATGAGAAGACAGACAAAATGTGTTTGGTAAGTGATTTTTCGTCAAATGAAATGGAACAGGGCAGTGCTTATCAGAATGAAAGTACAGAACTACTTTTGTGCAAGGAAATGTATTTTACACAGACATTTCAAGAGAAATCACCTTTAAATGAAATAGATCTTGCTGACATGGAAGAAATAGACTTAGATTTAGAGGCCAGGCCCCTTTCAAGTGACAAAATTTCTCTTGAAGGGCTGAAATATGTTTCTGACTATATAGCTCACCGTTTCAGAAATAAATATCCTGACCTTGGCACTACAGATTTCAATTCGGAGAACGATAGCTGGATACATGTACAATCAAAGAGTAACTTAAAATGTTCCACTAATTAATTTTTTGAATTAATAAAGATTGCTGAAATGTGTTTTGATAATGTTCATGGCAACAATTTGTGCAAAAAAGAGCGGATTTTTGAATCACTGACTAAAATTATTTGCGGAACTACTGAAAATAAATATCCAGAAGAAGTTATATACTGTTTTGTCAGGACAAGAATGTATATGCGTATCAAGTATTTGAACATGAAATATTTTAACGAACAAGACCAAAAACGCAAAGAAAGAAATAAGATGAGGAAAAATACCCTCTAAGATTTTTCAGTGTGATAGTGTCCACTTTCTTTCACCATAATATGTATGTTCATAATTTATTTACGATGTTTTTTAACTACTATATTTAAGAAAAGCATTTATTGTGAATATCGCAGCAATTATGTAGGTCTTTAGGTATTATTGTATTCCAAATATTGAGTATGTAATTTTTATTGCCTTTATTAAAAACAATGTATACGTTAACAATGTAACAAAATTGCGATATTTTTGTATTGCTATTGCAATTTCGTTTCTTGTAAACATTATTGTAGACTTTTTCATATTGAAATTAAATTTGCTATAGGGTTGTTTGTATTTTAATTTTACAGTTATAAGATTTTTTATATGTTGTTTACTGTTTACAAACATTTCAAAAATATTTCCTTAACCATATTTCCATTTCCATGGCAATAGTCTTGTTAGCTTTTCGGATAACTCTTCTACATGGATGATAAGATGGTGCGACATCTAAAATATATCACACCACCTTTACATAACTATTAAACTAAGAGGTGTTTTCTTTACATAATATTAAAGCACAATGTTTCCTTGTGGCATAGGTGATTTAGAATTTCCATTTATCTAGAAAAATGCGCTTTCAGAATGTTTTTTAACACACAGTGTTTCAGAAGGTTTTTGAAGAAAAAAATTGACTACCCGTTTTATTTTTTTGCAGCTGAATTCGGGCACGTGCATGAAATATAATTAATCCGTAGGAAGCGCAATGGTTTAAAGTATTGATGTTGAAGATTTGAAAAGATTTATTGAACTAGTGTGAGAGAACGAGCAAGTTGAGTGAGAAGATGTGCGGGAGTGGAGAGGTTAGCTCTCAGCCACATGTGAGCAGTTGCGGACAAAAAAATAATCCATTCCGCCTGCCCATGGCGAAGGATGAGTGAAAGAGAAACCTGCTAAACCTTCTGCGAGATAAAACCTTCGATGTTTTGTTAGTTCCCGCTAGATGGCAGGCCGCAGAGCGACCACCAGCAACACCCTTCCCGTCTGAAGGCCATCTCGCCACTGACGAGCCGGAACTAAGCTCCTGACCTCCCTACATAGTAACGGTCACCCACATAGGCATCTAGACTCTTTAGTGATCATATGATACAAAATTCATTGTTTTCGGGCCTGTGACCGTTTTTTACCGTGCACCAATCGCCTTAAGACATGCCAGCAAAGTTTTGAAGCATGGCATTTGTGATCCTGTTATTAATGCCTACTGTAAAAAACAAAAATTTAAAAAAAAAAAAAAAACAATCTCTTAACTTAACATTAAAAAAGTCAGGGATATATTTCGTAAACTGGCTACTTAGAATGGTTCTGTGTAAATATTAGTTTCTAAGTTTGAATCAAATTCAAATACATATATCAAAATATTCTCAAATGTGAATATTGAATTTGAATAGCTAGAATCAAATTCAAATACATATATCGAAATATTCTCAAATATGAATATTGAATTTGAATAGCTAGAGTCAGAAGAGTTTTTTTTATTCTCTCTAATATATTTATGCAAGTTTCAAAGTCATATTTCAGCAAATAGATACTTGTACATGGCTTTGTACCCAGTAACAGATACTTTCCATTAAAGGTTGTAAATACAAAAAAACAAAAACAACTATAAAACAAGTATGTTTTCAATTTCTTTTACCTTTTTTTTTTTTCTGTGGTTGGAAAAAGGCTTGTTGTTATTATTTGGCTGTATTAAAGTTATTAAAAAATTTTATATTGCAGGTTTATTACGCCAACTGAACTCAACAGTTTTTACTGAAAAGCTGAAATAAAATATGGCTAGTTATAAAACCGGCCTATCAATACACTGAAAATTGGATCTGTTCACATTTATATTGCACTACAACAACGAACCTTAACCTCAATGTCTGTGGTCACACACAGTGTTGTGCAACCGCTTCACTACTCTTTGAATGCAGTAGAATGTTCTTTATTTCGCTGTGTAAGTATATCCGATTGAATCGAATGCAAATAACAAAGTTTAGAATATTCGTACAGGCCTAGCAACTGTACAGAATAGAGGTGTGTCACCTTGTTACACATTTTGAGAGTCTTCTGCAGCTTATCTGCCAATAGCACATGCTCGGAAGGCCCACCCCTGCAATGAAAAATATAGTCATCACTGGACTTACAAGCCCACCACTCAAGAGCGATTCAAACACACAAAGTTTTCTACTTATTTATTTATATATATATATATATATATATATATATATATATATATACACACACACACACACACACACACACACACACACACATATATATATACACATACATACATATATATATATATATACCAATATTATAAGTTACATACCTAATAATGATTCTGTAATAGTAGATGCTTTCGTACTTACAATAATACATCTGCAACATTCCCTATCCCTATTTCAAAGTCATAACATTGCAATCAATAACATTTGACGGCAAGAGCACTACATATCAGAAAACTATTTTCCTTAAAATGTACAACACAAGCAATGAAAGTTTTATGCATTAATCAAAAAACCTTTACTGTAATTTCTTGGACTCGCTATTCATGAATAATTTGATGTTTCATTGGATTAAAAAAAAAAGAAAGAAAATTCACGGAAGTCTAAGAATATTATTATTTGTTTTGAAGGTGTGATGGAGACGCTGATCACACTCACTTGAGCACTCCGGTCAGCTGCCGCTCGCGGCCGAGACACCGGTCCAGCGCTCCCAGCACCCGGCCCCCCGCCAGGAAGTGGAGGTTCGTCTTGTTCTTCTTCCCCTTCTCCGCGTGGAGCAGCTTGATCGCCTGTCCGCAGGGCAAGCACCTGTTCTCTGGGGCCGTCGCGCTCCGTTAGACACCTTGTGCTGAGCTTTGCTCTAGCATGACCGTGGCAACAAACATAACCAATCCGCTTTAACTCCATGGTGCACAGCCAATGGGGAGACAGCTTGTCTGCCATTGGCTGAGCAAGATGTATTCCTTTCTCTGATAAACACCCTCATTTTTCCAGCCCCTACTAAATTAGGAAAAAATATATCAATTCGGAAATTTAATAAATGAAGTAGCCACCAAACCGCAGGAAATGTGGAAATTATCTCGCAGGCTTCGCGGTAACAAAAAATTCATTTCAACTCCCGCTATTTTAACAGCCACCGGGGCTAAATACATTGCAGAAGACAAGGCAAATGCAGTAGCAGACCTACTGGAGAAACAATTCTCCCCGAACACCGACATAAATGACAGAAATTTCACCATAACAACAACACAGGTGGTAAATAACTTTCTACAAACAGGCACGCAAACTGTCCCTGAACTCATAACCTTAAGAGAATTATTAAAGCTAATAAAAGCCAGCCCGAACAATAAAGCAGGCGGCACGGACGCACTAAACTATGAAACACTTAAAAAACTTCCTCTAGAGGCACTTGAATATTTACTGGCGATATTCAACGCTATACTAACACATAAAACATATCCTGACTCCTGGAAACTAGCAAAAATAATTACCATACCTAAACCAGGGAAAAACCCAGCCATTCCAGAAAACAGGCGACCCATAAGCCTTTTAAACAGCATGAGTAAAATTTTTGAAAAAGCATTACTCTCACGCCTTCAAGCACACGCAGAGGAACACAAAGTGATTCCAGACATTCAGTTTGGTTTCAGGAAAGGTCACTCAACAATCCACCCTCTAATTAAAATCGTTGAAGATGCTACCGACGGATTTAATAACACATCTAAAGCTTATACTGTAATGACAATGCTCGACGCAGAAAAAGCTTTCGACAAAGTCTGTATTCCGGGCCTTATTCAAAAGTTCATAAACTTTAATTTCCCAGACACATATATATACCTGGTGGCCGACTATTTATGGCGTCGTAATTTTTATGTTGCTCTGGACGGGGCTAAATCAACTACTCGTGAACTTACAGCTGGGGTGCCGCAGGGCTCCCCTCTCTCCCCTTTCTTCTATAATATTTACACAGCCGACATACCGCACGCAAAGGCCTACGTACAGATGTATGCGGACGATACAGCCATAATTAAACAATCCGGAAACTTAAAATATGCCATGGTATGCGTCCAACGACAGCTGACAGCACTTGAGCAATTCTACACTCGATGGCGAATATAAATAAATGCAGCAAAATCAACCACGCTTGTAATTTCAAAACGTACAGGCAGACCAGACAGGGAGCTAGAAATTTTTCATCAACCCATTCCTAATGTTACACAGGCAAAATATCTAGGACTCACGATAGACAGAACACTACTATGGGGAAAACACATCGCTCGAGCAACAAACATTGCAACAGGTTCTTTAAGAAGCCTGTACCCAATGTTAAAAGCACCTAATTTACCACGCAGGAAAAAACTCCAACTTTACACTCAAATTGTACGCCCGCAGTTGCTATATGGATGCGAGGTCTGGGGGCTATGCTGCAAATCACCATATAAATCGGCTACAAGTTAAACAGAATAATTTCCTAAGGGCCATTTTAGATTGCAATAGATTTACGAGTAACGAAACTATTCATAACGCACTTAAAATTTCGTACATCCGCGAAATAATAGCAAAGAATAATAATAAAATGTACCTAGATTTACCACAGCACGAAAACGCACTGATACATTCAATAGCGATTTACGACCCGTCCGAGCAACGTAAACAAAAAAAACCTCCTTTAAATTAAAACTATAAATATTAAAAACGAAAGCGACATGGATTCAGTTTCTAAAAAGTCTTCAATAACTTTAAAAATATATGAAATATCTCTCCGAACACCTCATGCGGGGGCCTGCGGGGCCCCGGCCAATCACAGGCCTAGAAGCTCTCTGATTGGTCGGGGCGCTGGGGGCCTCCAAACAAAACTGTTTTCCGCCCGACCCCAAGGCAGTCGCACCCCAACTCCGGGCGTGTTCACACCGCGCGGAGCCTACAGTTTAAAGTTTAAAGTTTACACGGCCTATACAATTCAAAATGGTCCAAAGCACGCAGGTGTATGTACAACCTACCTCCGGGTTCACTGCCTGTGTGTTAGGGCTGACTCCCTATGCCTGAAGGGCGAGACCCGCCTGGCAGGCTTCACCTCCAGTGCCGGCCGCGTTTCGGAAGGCATGGGATTTTGAATTAACAAAGCTAGTTCCGTAAATCTATCATCACCTAATTTAAATTTTTCCCTTCCCCGGGGTACGTAACATTTTACAGTCACACCACTAAAACACGCGCGACAATCCACACACATGTCGTAGCACCTTGTCAAGGCAGAATCATGCAGGTGAACTGGCAGAGGGAGCTGCCCCAGCCCTCGCTGGGGATCCGGGCCGAGAGGCATGCATGCCTGTCAGGGCAGGGCTCTGGGGGCTTGTACAGTAGCTTTAAGTCTAGATTTAAAAAAAAAAAATTAAAAAAATTAAAAAAAATTATAAAATAATAAAATTAAAAAATATATATAAAAATTAAAAACAAAAAAAATTAAATAAATAAATAACAAAAAAAAATACTGGACGAGGGCATCTCTCTGCTCGAACAAAAATAGAATAGGACGACCTTCATTTATTAATTTCACTTTCTATTTTTCAGGTTTAGAAGACAACAGCCTGGGGGCTAGCTACAGCAATACTGGCTTAGCCTAACTTTGACAGAACTATATTGGAACGCAATAGTTCGGTCCTTAAGGCGGCCAGGTGTTTACTAATCTATGTAATTTCTTTTACCGTATCACCAACACGACCACACGATGATATGCCTGTGTGAAGTGACGGCCTGAACTACCTTGTTACATGCAATAATGGGCTAACTACCCTAGCATGTTTCTGTGTTCCCAGGGGTTCGTAGGAGCGGCTTGCACAGCTTTACAGTACACACCACACCCGAGTTTAATTAGTTCACTTGCAATTACAGCACACTATCAAGCCTCTATTGCACACCAACACGACACTACATCACGCCAGCTAGCCGATCTAGCTGGTGGGGAGCTTCTCTCCCCCGCCGAATT
The DNA here is from genome assembly GCF_032445375.1 of Bacillus rossius redtenbacheri. Classification (NCBI taxonomy): domain Eukaryota; kingdom Metazoa; phylum Arthropoda; class Insecta; order Phasmatodea; family Bacillidae; genus Bacillus; species Bacillus rossius. Next base: position 5,548,652 of record NC_086345.1, read on the forward strand.
AGTTACATGTAACTTTTCTAGCATTACACAACCTACCAGCGCACACACAGGCCCGTGTGCCAAACTTATCCAACAAGACACGCACCCCGCCCGTTGATCCAAGTGATTCTACAAAAGTGTGGGGTGCACCTGATTTACAATGCACTAAGCGAGTTATAGAAACTTCGGTTTCTGGTCTCGCACACTCTAACTGCCCCGGTTGGCAATATGATGGATCGGCGGCAGCCCCTACTCAGTCGCACCTGTGTTTTCGTACCATGTGCGTCTCTGCCTGAGGCCGGGAGCAGATATCAGTTCCCGAAACGTCTCTTGTTTTCTGTTTTGGAAAAACTATTGTGTTTGTTTCGTCTTTTCGTTTTGTCGTGTTTATGTCTCGTTTCAAATGTTGTGCTGAATTTTTTTTTTTTGGGTTCAATATTTTTGTGCTGTCATCATTTGTGGGTTTTTTTTTCGTTCTCTTCTGTTTTGGATAACTGTTGTGTTTGTTTAGTCTTTTCGTTTTGTCGTGTTTTTGTCTCGTTTCAACTGTTGTGCTGAATTTTTTTGGGTTCAATATTTTTTGTGCTGTCATCATTTGTGGGGGTTTTTTCGTTCTCTTAGTCCTTCCTTTTTTCTTTGTTTTTCTTTGTTTGTTGACCATATTCCTGTTATGGAATATCATGTGGTGTTTACATCCTATTGACAACAGCAATTTTTTGCTTAATTTGTGTTTTTTGTCTTTTGGGTATTTTAAGTTTTCTTCTACAGAAAAAGTGCTTAGCAATGGCGTATGTCCAAAAGCTTACATCAAGTCATGCACTCCCATTGCGCAAATCTTTCAAACATAATAATAAACTGCAGGACGGCAGGAATCAAGACACTGTGCGTCGCCAGCCATGTGTCACACATTTTTAGGCCGATTTTTTGTGTAATAATAAGTACTGCAACCTTTATGAGAATTTCTCACTTTGGGTAAAAAAAAATTTTAAAATTGCATTGTTGTGTTCTATGTATCTAAAAAAAAAACTAGCCTGTGTTGGTTTTTAAAGTTAGAGTAAGTATAAATTGTTTAATTAAAATATCTCACCAGTGCGTGTGAAGCTTCATGAACTGAACTGTAAACCTGGATTCGCAATGATCCATCTCGTCCGTCCATCAATGGGCCGAGCACGCAATGATCCGCACGGCTGTCAAGGACTTTTCCATTTTAATGCTGCCAACACACTATAAATCTTTAATACTGGTAAATATGTACCGTAAAAGTCCGTTATAACGTAAATTTATAACGGCGCCAAAAGTTTATGTTAAAGAGAATTTTCGTTATAGCCAAAATTTTAAAAAAAAATCTTATTTTTGTAGCATTTTTAAAATATATTATTTTCTCGTTTGTTTTTACTATGGAAATTCACAACAAAAGTAAAGGAAATATACATAAAACTTACTAAAATAACATTTTAAAGCTATATCAACACTTGCCGACTGCGAAATATGAGACCGCGTGGCCGTGATAAGGCCGTCACGGACAGCTGTTTACCTGGAGACGGGCGGGCGGGGTCACGCAAGGTCAAGCCGGCCGCTTCCTGTCGCTTTCACCGCAGCTGGTTTGCTGGAGACATGTGCGCTAAGCTGATGATATCGGGTGAAAATTGCAGAGTTTTGAATATTTACTAACAATATGTACACTCAAAGATGAAGTGAAATTTATTTTAAAATTTGTCACATTATTACTCACGTTGACACCTATGAAAAATGTCAAACACAAAAAAAAATCTCTAATTACGTTGGGCAGCCGTACAAATTATATAAAATAATTTTTCCGACAATTGATCAGTAACACAAAAATAATCACTCGTACAGACACTTGGAAAATAACACAAAATTAAAAATCACTATTTAAAAAACTAATCAATTTTCGTTTGCCGTAATTTCACTAGACTTTCGGACAAAATAAATGACTGGACCTCTTGGAAGTTCATCAAATCTTTCGTCGAAGCATTTGCATGCTGATAAAAACGACTGATTGTATCAAGTGCCTCCATCATTGACGTTTTCGACGGAACAGATACGTCACTTGGTTCGTCGTCATTTTTGTCATCATCTTCAGACGCCGCTTCGTTTTGATTAGAAGAGACGAGCTCGACAAGTTCCGTGTCCGTCAACTCCCCGCACACGTCAACATTATTATCAGCCGTGGCAAATTCGTGGAACGTGCATGGCACATGCAGTTGTTCAGCAACGGTAGGCCAAACATCGGGCTCATCTGCTGAATCATCCGGCAATGCATCGTCAGATGTAGAAGCATCAGTTTCATTCTCACGGAAACCTGCATGCCTGAAACACGCAGCTATCACTGCCGGCGTGATCTTCTCCCACAAAACTGCCATAGACTGAATAGCTTCCAATACGTTCCACTTGCAGACAGTTTTCCCAGCAGCAAGTTTCCTCATCACCGAGTTCACAAGCATCTTGCGAAATTCCCGTTTCAATAAATTAAACACACCCTGATCCAGGGGTTGCAAGATGCTAGTACAGTTAGCTGGCAAGAACACCAACTCCACATTTTTCAGCTGAATGTCTGGATGTGCCGGACAACGATCGATAAACAAAACAACTTTACGATTTTTCATCCCCATTCTGGTGTCAAAGCTGTGAAGCCACTGCGTGAAGAGCTGCGACGTCATCCATGCTTTTTTGTTTGCTTCGTAAACACATGGAATATTGCGTGCACCTTTAAAAGCCCTGGGATTCTTTGACTTTCCAATAACAAAGGGCTTTAACTTGTCACTTCCGTCCATGTTTGCGCACAAAAGTATTGTCAGTCGTTCCTTGCTTCGTTTTCCCCCTTTGCAAGGATCATTCCTTATTGCCAAAGTCTTGTCAGGTAGTAAATTATAAAAAAGCCCAGACTCGTCGGCGTTATAAACCTCGGAAGGTTTGTACCTATCCAGTATCGATGCAAGAATAGGTTGCCAGTTGTTGACTGCTTCTTTGTTGACACTTTCCGACTCCCCAGAAATTTTGTGCAGTGTTATTCCTCTTCTTGCCTTAAATCTGTTCAGCCAACCATCACTGCATTTGAAGTCTTCGTCAATGTTCAGTTTTAAGGCTAGTTCCACAGCTTTAGCCTTTAACATAGCACCGGCAACCGGAATACCTCGTGCGCGATTTTGGGAAAACCATGTAAACAAGACTTCCTCAAGATCAATATGTTTTGCAGCACGTAATTTTTTTGTTTTACCTGGTGCGCAATCTTTTAAAGCTGCTGACTGGATTTTTTCCTTATTTTTCAAAATAGTGAATAAAGTAGATGGAGTCAAACCGTAGCGTCTACCAATTTCACTTCTGCTGACGAACGGATTTTCACACTCTTGTAAAATTTTCAATTTAGTAGATAGTTCGAGAGATTTTCTTTTTTTATCCATGTCTGAAGATAAGTACGTAGTAGTTACACGTGTCACGTATAATTAGACGTAAACAACAACGCGCGTAGTGCCGTACACTGAAACTACACCGTACGCAACGCTTACAATCCAAGTGTGAGACGAGTTATGCTCATTTACGGGCTACAGTCGGCGTGATTCTAAGTAAGTAATGCTCGCAGCGGGGCCGTGTCGCAGTGGGTCAACGACACTTGCTTTCGTCTCCGCGAGGCAAGCTATGCTCGCTGTGGGGCCCCACCTTGTGCGGTGTTGCCAAGACGGCCACATCATGCGTGTTGTTTCATTTGCCGGACGCGTGGAATTGTGCGAAGCTGTTTCTCATTTATTAAGGAAATTGTAGATGTTTTCTCATTATTTTAGAGCAAAATTACAGGTGTGTAATCTATCGCTATAGCGAAAATGAGCGCACGCTGCATTCGTTATTTCCAAAATTTTTATCCTACGCAGCATATGCAAAACTGACGGTGCCGATGGCAATTATCGTTATAGCGGACTTTACGTTATAGACGGTATTCGCTACAACGGACTTTCACTGTATATTGTACAGATATATATTGACGATCATGACAGTTAAAGCACTTAATAAATCATTAATTTCAATTTTTTTTTGCTCTGATATTTATTAAAATATTTTTAAGTCGTTAAAAATATGTGAAATCGTAAGTTAATAACATTAAATGGAAATAGCTAAACATATAAATATGCTTTAAAACCCTTTTAAGATAGTAAAGGTTGCCAGTAATACGTAGTATCTCGCTAACATTGAAGAGGTTATTTCATCCGTCCGTCCATCGAAAGTTAAAGTTTGGTAAAGTTTTGACAGACGGACAGGCAGGTGGAATTTTCCGGGCCATCTGATTGGCTGCAGGTCACATGATTGATGGACGAATGAGAGTCCAGCTTCAGGCTACGTCTGCCGCCTGCCAGGCAGCTACCCGGCTACTGCCCCGCCACTGTCTGCCGCCATGCTGGCATCTGGCCTGAGGGGAGAATATAGAAATAAACCAGCCAGAGAATGAAAACAAGTGAGGGAGGGGCAAGTGCGTGCCAGTGTGTGAGAGTGGGTGCCCGTCATGGTACCATCGTGTCTCACTCTGCACTTCCCGCACTGCAGCAGACGTCTCCAGGGATGAGCGACCAACTGAGAGCTAGAATGTAAACTGGCAACGTACGCAATCATCACATTCCTCTGTCGACAGTTTATGTGACGCAACTGCAGCCAAACGTTGTTATTGCGTGAGATTACCCGCTCTTTTCTACTGCAATGTCTCATCAATGACAAAATTGCTGCACAATGACGTGATTATTTTTATCAAAAGAACTGACAAAAAAAAACTGACGAGGAAAAGGCATACAGTCTTTCTCTCTTGGGGACGGAGACCGGGAAAAGAAAAAAAACTATAGACGGGAAGGGAAACATAGGTATAAAAATAAGTTTACTTTTCCTTTGTATTATTTGTAATATAGTGCGTGGGTGGTGGGGGGTGGGGGTGGAAGAGTCATAAAGGATGGAGAGGGCAGAGGCAAAGAACCAAGGGTCAACATCAGTGCCAGGCAATAAAGCGAGACAAGGCCACGAAGACTTGTATGCTACAGAGGACAGACACATGGGCAGACCCAATTCGAGGACAAGCCTTGAGGTGAAAATATATTTTTATGTCCAAAATTAAAGGTGCGATCCATACGCAAGGCCGACCCTTCTGTAAGTAAATACGGTAGTCAATAAGTGTTAGCACGCAACACGAACTCCAGAACTCCAGAACTCCTAGAGCAAGGTAAGCTGTGCACCCTTGTGCTCAGCTCAGCGCCGGCACTGCGCGACTTTTCTGCGCGAGCGATAACAGGCTTGTGTAGTTTCAAGGCAGCAGTCGCAATGCAGCCGTATTTTTTTTTCTGTCGTAATCTTTTGGCCAGTAATGTCTGATAATAAATGCAAACGAATGGTACTTCACATTAAAAAAAAATTAGAAATTATCAACCAGCTTGACGTAAAACACAGCTATGCTTCAATGCTATGTACCGCAACTTTTTCTGTAAGTTACGTCTAATACTTAGGAACATATTACTTACAACCTTATAAAGTGTTCATCTAAATACATAGTAGTAGGTTTTAAAAATTTTTTTTTACTTAACAGTTCTTTTTTTCGTCATGCTTTAACCGTGTTTTTCTTAAATCTGTGGGATCCTTTCAAGTCATTATATCGGCTAATCAGGTGTCTACTGTACTGTGCAACTATAAATATAAATAAATTATTGAAAAGAGGTGCCAAAAAACTAAACGCAAGTTAATTTAAATTGAAGTTTTGTGACTTCCAGCAGCGTTACTTTTCACGACCAGTCCTTCAGCTTGGTAGCGTTGGTGACCGGTGGACGACCGAGTGGAGGGAAAGGGGTTGGACACATGCGGACAGTCCAGGGAACGGGCCGGCGGGACTGGCGGGACTGGCGGGGCTGGCGGGGCTGGTGGGACTGGCGGGGCTGGCGGGACTGGCGGGGCTGGCGGGGCTGGCGGGACTGGCGGGACTGGCGGGGCTGGCGGGGCTGGTGGGACTGGCGGGACTGGCGGGGCTGGCGGGGCTGGTGGGACTGGCGGGGCTGGCGGGACTGGCGGGGCTGGTGGGACTGGCGGGGCTGGCGGGACTGGCGGGGCTGGCGGGACTGGCGGGGCTGGCGGGACTGGCGGGACTGGCGGGGCTGGCGGGGCTGGTGGGACTGGCGGGGCTGGTGGGGCTGGCGGGGCTGGTGGGACTGGCGGGGCTGGCGGGGCTGGCGGGACTGGCGGGACTGGCGGGGCTGGCGGGGCTGGTGGGACTGGCGGGACTGGACTGGCGGGGCTGGTGGGGCTGGCGGGACTGGCGGGGCTGGCGGGACTGGTGGGACTGGCGGGACTGGTGGGACTGGCGGGGCTGGCGGGGCTGGCGGGACCGGCGGGACCGGCGGGGCTGGCGGGACCGGCGGGGCTGGCGGGACCGGCGGGCCGGGCGGGCCGGGCGGGGCTGGCGGGACCGGCGGGGCTGGCGGGACCGGCGGGGCTGGCGGGACTGGCGGGGCTGGCGGGACCGGTGGGACTGGCGGGACCGGCGGGACTGGCGGGGCTGGCGGGACCGGCGGGGCTGGCGGGACTGGCGGGGCTGGCGGGACCGGCGGGACTGGCGGGACCGGCGGGGCTGGCGGGGCCGGCGGGGCTGGCGGGACCGGCGGGACTGGCGGGGCTGGCGGGACTGGCGGGACCGGCAGGACTGGCGGGACCGGCGGGACTGGCGGGGCAGCTCACCGACCTGCAGCTGGGAGAGGTTGGACACGTGGGTGCCGCAGCACATGTTGCTCTCGACGCCCTGGATGGTCACCACCCTCACCGGCCCCACGTGGTCCTCTGGCAAGCCCCGCGCACGGTCCTGCAAGACACCCCGTCACCCCCTCACGTCTCCATACAGGTCACACCCAGGGCGAACTGCGATAACGTCGAGACAACTCCGAATAGCATGTCAAATCACAGCATAAATGCCACAGTGCAAGTTAATACACCATGTTGCAATGACATGAAGTAGCATTTAACCAACTCTTAATTCAAATCAATAAAAAGTAATCTAATTCAAGGAATATTGTTAACATAAAAGTACTAATATGCACGGATCAGAAAAATTAATTCAATTGGTTTCATTGTTCATCATTTTTAAGCCACAAATGCTCACCAATTTTTTTTTTTATTGCTCTGAATGTATCTGTTTTAGATCAATTTATTACAAATTATTTTATACCTACTTACAATGCACCACTACTATGGTAAAAGTGTTTCATAACTAATTTTATTTAAAAAAAAAAAAAAAAAAAAAAACAGTAACACTGTTATCCTGTTTTGAAAACAAAATTAGACTAAAAATAAATCCATAAAATCTTGTCTCTAGCTACATGTAGTACTATCAAGATTATATGTTATGGTTTCATATCTTCACCAATATCATTACAAAAGATTAAGATTTATCATTTTACTTTTATGGATGTTGTACACGCCTCTAATATTGTGCATACAAAATTACTCAAACTTGACATATCTCACATTTTATACATCAAAACATGACCTCATAATATTAAAGCTACTATTAAACATTTTTAGCAGCGTCCCTGTGGGGAAAAAATTAAATTATATTGATTGCAGGGCATTAAATTTCCTTCTGCTGCTGACATAGTTTAGAATTTGAAATTTATTTTTGGCTATTGTCTTATTTTTACAATACAATTATTAATATGTATAAAAACAACCAATATAAAATGTTGGAAGCTCAATTTGCTTATGGGTCATTCCATATCGAATCATTCAAAGAAAACCAAATGTTGCGTTACGTGGCCCGTGTGCGGCGAGATATTGGCCCTCCTGACTCCGGCGTTGACACCTGTACCCAGCCCGCTCTTAGTGTCTGGCACGCTTCCTACCTAATCACAGTGGGCTCTCAGGGCGTTCCACACGCCGCTGACCGGAGGAAAGACCCACGTGGCCCCCAAACACAAAAACACGTGACTCGCTTAAGTTGGTTTATTTAGACTTTACACACCCTCCTACACTCCTCTCTTTACACGGTTCAAACGCCCGAGGCACGAATTGGTATAGACTGAGGAGGCGGACCACACACGTGGCCACCCCAAGCTTATACGTAGAGTGAATGCTAAAAACTCCTGGGAGTATAAATACACAGCCCCCACCGACCGAGAGAGGCCCCAAGGATAATAATAAAGCGGTTTAGATTAATTAAATATACAGAAGTACCTATCAGTGAATCAACGTTGATGTCCCCGGAGTGTCTGCAGAGACGTCCGCCCTCGGCCGGCTGAAGGAGACTGGGGCGAGTCAAGGCTCGCGGCGGGAAACATGGCGTCCTTCGCGCCGAACACAATTACCGTTTTCATTTGTAAGACTGCGTGCCCCGGGTTATTAGAAAGCATAACATGAACCTCTTACAAAATTAATACATACATACCCACGACCAGACTTTCTGTAAGAGCTACGTGTACATGGAAAACAGTTTAAATAAAGTTTTATATTTAGTTCCGCCGTCGCCCGCTAGGGAGTGTCATTGGCCGTGCTTGCACTTACTTTACTAAAATTAACTAATTAAGAATCAAAAGAACACTCACTGGGCTGACCTGCCGTAGCATTACTTAGGGGTTAAAAGAAAAAGGCTTACAATATTAATTTAGGTGTTTTAGTGGTACGGAGCACTGAAGCTAAGCACCCTCTTGCGGCAGTTCGAAGCGCGCAATTCAAACACACACACGACTACGTATGTATCGGTACAAATGCCGGGCAGGATAGGGATGGGGAGGGAAATGGAGGATGACCAGGCTCATGGGGCGAAGCCCCGGCTGACGTCAAACTGTAAAAATTAGTGTTCAGATGAAGAGTTGCCATTATTACCTAAAGAACAGTGTAATGTGGGCCTGATCGATGACTCTTATAGTCACAGTAAAGATTTTACAAATAAGAAAGAAAATCTATTGGTTTCAAATTCACCAGATCAAGTACAAGAAATCCTTATTTGGAGGTTAGCAAGAACACTAATGTATGTTTACATCACTTTCTTTACTACACTAATAATATGAAAATTACAACAAAAAAAAGTGTTAAGACCCAATCACTGTCCACAAAAAAAAAACATTACAACAGACATAAGACCAATTTCACTGAAATTCGCTAAAGAAGTAAAAAGCCAAAAAGGAGTAGATTTGTAACAACTACAGAAAAAAAAATTACATGATGATGAAAATGACCGAATAAGTGGGTTGGGTCAGTATTTTTTATGCCTATTTACACCATCGTCCTAATAATGTAAAAACTAATTTACTGTGTGACCTAAACCTAAAACTATCTGTTTAGATACATTGCTATAGTGTTCCGAAGGCATAAAATTTCATAAAATAAACACAATGGCAAATACAGTCCAGTAGTTTTGAATGAAGATTTTGATGTTCTATTGTGCTGAATTAGGTAGTCAGACTTTGATATAAAAATACCATGAGATATAAAATTATAATAAACTGTGAGAGTTTTAACGTGAAATATACTGACTTCTGTGTAGGTTGTGTCCCGAATTATCTGGCAACGTTAGTATTATTTTGCTTATTTTTTATGTCTGTTTTTCAATATTTTGTTTCATGATGAAGTTTTGGAATACATAGTTTATGTTTGCTATAAACAACATTTTTTATTTATCAGACAATAAAATTTTGCCATTATTTTTCTTTTTCATACATATTTGTTTGTTATTGTGTGTTAAGCCCTACTGACCCTATACGGTCGAGTCAGTCAAAGAGATTTAGTAAGTTACAAGCCAAAAAAATACACAATTTTTATTTTTATTTCACAGATTGTTCTTTATCTATATTTTCTTTGAATTGTGTATATTAGAGTCATAATTTGGAGCATTAGGTCAGAGGTAGTGTTCTGTTTTAATTAGTGTCTCTTCACAACGCGTTAAAGAGTTCATAGATTACGATACTGAGTACTACTGATACTGTTTGTAGATAGTCATTGACACACAGTACTGGAAATGTCTACAAAAATTTTTACAGTACTAATTTACTTGAATTGAATTATTAAAGAGGAAACTTCTACATTGCTTACTATCTGATGAGACATTGCCTACTGTCTGTAAAAATGTTTCACTTGAAAGGACACTTAGACACTTACTGCAGTAAGTTGAGGGTCGCCCTCCTCAAACACTTTGACTGTGACTGGCGTCGCTGCACGGATCTTCTCGTTGACTATCTCCTCCATCCTGTCCATCTCCTCCTTCTTCACGGACTGAGTATCTGCAAGTGAAGGGGAATAAACAGCATCACTAAAATAATCCTTCACTGCTCCAAACCTTTTGGTTCATTATTTTAAATACTTGGAATGTTAGTGCATGTCAACCTTTTTTAAATAATTTAATATTTATGTACTGAAAAATATCTTTTGCATATCTACTTTTAGATATTTAAATGTCAAAGAAAAAATTTTTTTTAAGAAACTTTGTTGACCTACTCAAAACTAAAACTAATTGGATTAAACAATTCAAAAATTGTGGGACATTATACCTCTAGATGAACATACTTTACTTAATTTAGGTGTCGAAAATATCCACACCAAAATAATGTTACACAAGTAAACAAAAATAGGATCACGATTGGACGGCTCAAATATAAAAGGAACCAAGCAACATTATTTTATTTTAGTTAAACTACAGCAAGTGTATAATAAACCTATAAAGTTTGTTTATATAAAGAGAACTAAGCTCCTTATACTCATTTTATATAAAAAAAAACTTTATATGTTTCTTATGGACTGTTCTACGAACTTTTGAATATATTTAGAAATCTGTGTCCACCATCATATTTGTGTGTGTGTGTGTGTGTGTGTGCGCATATGAGTGTGTGTGTTGACGCTGTGTAGGGACTGAAAAAATTATCACCTTGCTATAGATGATATTTAATTTTTTTTCTTCTAATTTTCACTTTATATACCATTTATTTGCTCATTTCTAACATAAATGCTATTTCCAAATAAACTGGTTTAAAATGCCATTCCCTTGTAAAAAAAATATCCTTTATAAATGTATTTTAACACTTAGAAAGAAACAACCCTTCTTATAGATATTCAGTGACCTGATCCGCCTTATACTCATTCTTTGCCATTTGTCTAGGACACGTGCATGAATAATTAAAATGTTGTATCCACCTGAATATAAGGGTATAACGTTTTACCAAAACTACGGAGACTCGTATCTTGGCATTGGGAACAGCTTTTTGAAAGTCTACAGGCTCTGCTGCTTAATTGTGTCACTACCGATGTTAAGTACGCCTCCTGAATCCCGCCATTTAGTTGGAAAACTACGCGCTCTGCCTGTAAACTGCATCACTCATGCGATTGTAGACCGGGGCTTCCTGAACCTCTACATATGTGTGACAGATGAGAGATGCAAGACGGAGAGGGTGCAGATGGAGTTCACCCGTGGCTGCTGAGACGGCAACCCTCCCTTCTTTCACCTTCCCAGACATAGATCATCACATTCTTTGCTTTCTGAACAGCCTGGCTACTTTCGAACTAGTCATAAAACACAATGTAAATCACTCTACTGACAACCGTGGCACCAGAAAGGGTCTAGTAAATACGGGATAAATTTAATCATTTAAATAATTTTCAAGTGCTCTGCACTTGAACTATGACTTCCAACCCATAAAGTCTTTTTTCATAAACTCGTATCCAAAAAGGTTTGGGGGTCACATTATGTTCAGATGGACACAGTAATTAAATTCATGTTGTCACAATTTATTGGCACAGTTAATACACGAACACAACTCGTCCATCATCTTCCCATAAATGATTGGCCAATGAGATGAAAACAAAAGAAGCTGCACACTCGTGCATTTTGCTTCAGTGGAGTGTGAAGTAGACCACAGTGCTGCAAATATTTGGCATTCCCCCACGTGTTACCCTTGATCCATGTGGTGAGTTATGGCTAGTTACTGTGATCATACTTGGTGATACTGCCATGTCTCCTGTGATGCAGCCACGTTGCATGCATCCCATATAACTTCAAAGTACAGCATGTCCATAAGAGAATGTCCTAGTTACAAATTTCAAAAGTATTAACTGTAACCATTGTAAAGTGTTGGTTCCAGGTCACAATCAAAGAACAACACAAACAAGTTTTAGATAAGCGCATGCACTAGTACTGCTTTGTTGTTGCAAGATGGCGACAACTGAGGGTAAAGGGTTTTGTGTTCGGAAATTTGCTAAGAGTGAATCTGTAAAGTTTATTTGGCAACAGGATGGAGCCTATGCCCATCGGAATATCTGTGTATGAGAGTGGTAAACAAAGAAGTCCCTGACCGTTGGATTGGTCGTAATGGTCGAGACGACAGAGCTCTTTTTTCGCTGGCCTCCGCGTTCACCTGACATAACGCCATGCAATTTTTTTTTCTTTGGGGCTTTATAAAAGATCGTGTCTACGTTTCGCCGCTACCTAATGGTTTGCCAGAGTTGAGACACAGAACTGAAGAGGCTATTGCTGCCATTACTTCGGACGTTTTAACCAAAGTGTGGGAAGAATTGGACTTTAGGTTGGATGTGTGCAGTACAACTAAAGGTGCAAATATTGAACATTTGTAAGAAAAACTAGGTTTTTTTACTTCAAATTTATGTATTTGTTGTAAATAGTATAAATTAAACTGTTATAATATACCACTGAAAGTGCAACATTCTTTTAAGGGCATATGTACAACCCAACCCAATTAATCCAGTTGATTTTTGTATTATTCTATGGATTAAACCTACGAATTAATGTTTGCTAGCATATCCCACAGGCAATTTTTTTTTTAGTAATAAGCATTTTAAATTTTTTGTGGTTTTAATCAAGAAAAGGTATGAAAAAATTGTGTTCTTTGTACAAAACTGAATTAGAGGTTTATTTGCAGGCATCTGAATATATGGATATTTAGTTTCCAATATTTTGAATGTAAATATTAAGTTTTAAACATGTTGTAATGTAAATGGTATTTTCACAATAATAGATGCTAATTTATAAAAGAATAGATGAAAATCTGGGAAAATATAGATGAGTCAGGCCACAGTATTTTTTGTCACGGAAGGACGGCATGTAAACATTTCAATCATAATAATTTCCTGAGTATTATAAATATTAGTTAGGAAAATGTCTTGCAAGAAAATGTGATTTGATAGGAATGGTTTGACATCAGGTTTGCTTTTTAATATATGTAGAATTTGTTTATAAAATTATAATATGTAACGTCACGGAAGGACAGGAAAAAGACATGATGTTCTCTATTCAATGTGAAATTGCATTTTTTTCCCTCTGAATAGAACACTAATTTAACAAGACTCTGTATGCTTAATATTCCATGTATGTACATAATTTTACATACAACAACAAAGTTTTATGGTTTGGTTTACTTACATATTTTAGTTATGAAAACATTTCAAGTACCGTCATGGAAGGTAATTTTTTCCCCATTATTGTTTAAAAAATCCAAGGGCTTAATAACTTTTTTTAACTTAATTAAGCTTCATTTACACCAGTAGGAAAGTTAAACTTGTAAATAACCTTATCACTCCCAATTCAACATTGCATTAGTGGATCCGGGAGTGAAAGCAACTTGAAACTTTAACTATATCATTTTCATCATACTCCTTTATCGTCTATTCCAAATATATTCCTTTGTTGTCCATTGCCTTCCACCCCATTACTCGAAAATCACTTGGAGACAATAATTCTTTAATTATACACCAGTAACAAAGCATTAAGTTCTTCTCAGAAAATAACTTTGCATAGCACAAATTTTCTTTGACTTAGTTTATAGCGTTCAACTTCCAAACTAATACTTTCCTCTGACGATGTCTCTGGAGAGTTTTCATTGTTTCCTGGTGGTATAGTGTTGACATTCACCAATACTCTCTCGTCCAGAAAACACTGAATTTATTAATAGCAAAGCTGGCACCACAGAGTCCGAGCACCGGGAGACAACTTCCCCAACGATGCTGTAGCTTGCTTGCAATATCTGGTATTTTAGTTTCAGGAACATACAATGTAATAATAGATTTTACTCATTTGGCAGCAGCATTTGTAAAATCTTGAGCTCCATTTACTACAATTTTTTTTTTGAAGATCAGATCTTAATATCACTTCTCTTTACTTCTCCGCCAACACCATCATGGGGTCCTTTTCCATTGGACGTCTCAACGTGACTGTGGTCAGCTGGGAAGCCAAAGTCTTCTTAACGCAAAAGAAGATCACATGCTTTATATCTGCTTTTGAATTGGCTTGCTGCACCATCAGAAAAGTAGTGCAAAAAAAAAATATATATTAACAGGAGCCTTGTCTTTAAGTCATTGAAAATGGTTTCATTGAATGCATGCAAACTGTCTTTATTATGGTTCAATGAATCTGATACTATTGCATAGCAAGTATGATGTAAATGACCTTCAGGTTTGTAGTACGTATACTAGTGCAATGTAAATTGTAACACTGGGTAAACTACAGTGAGTCTACATGATTTCAGACTGATGCTTCGTTAAATAAATTTCTGTGAAGTCTTCACAAATAATTATTTTGTTTTCTGGGAGTGTTTCTTTTAGAGTTCGCAGTTCACTATGTTGTCTTTTAGCATTATAACTGTGCAGGAAAGATACTCTAATTGTGTGTATTAAAGCTTACATTTTACTGATTCAATGTCTGTAGGTATGTATTTCTTGCTTTACAACTCTGTAATTTTCTGATCCCCAATTATAATAGGAAATACTTTGATTGCACTCAGTGACATCAAAATTAAAGTCTAAATTTGAAGTTCCACAGTGATTGATTGTATTCTGTGTCTACACAATGAATATTATTTGGGTCACATAATGTTTGTGAAAGCAATACCGAATTAGGGAAGTTTTAAAGGTACTTATTCAATGAGGCTATAAGCAGTTCAGCATTTCCAAGATAACTTCATACACACACATCCTGATCTGTAAGAGACATAGGAACTATTTGTTCAGGGCATAACGATTTTAATTTGAAATACCGTAATGAAACATCACTGGATTCTTTCTTGAAAATACTGACTGCTTCAGTTAAGTTCACAAGCAGTAGATGTTTCTGACACCACATTTTGCATTTTGCAGTTTGGACAGTTACAAAGTCTTTTTGACCTGCACATTGCCAGCTTATATCATCTCTTTAAAGAAGTCTTTTACTGTTCTTACAGTTTCATCTGTAAAGGCATCACTTCTTCATTTTCTTTGAACTGCCATGTTTTTAATATTGCTAAGCCCTGCTATATAAAAAATTTACTCAATCTGATTGGTGACAAAGTCTTAACAAGTTTTCCAAGAACCTCAACAATTTTCCTAGGCGAATGAGGTAATGCCTTTTTCACTCAAACAGTTGCTTTACGTATGGCACTCAGAGAAAGAAGTGTATGATCTGTGCATTTTCATTGTCTTTTTTTCTTTTGTGCATCCTTTTTCCTTTCTCATTCATATTTTCTTAATTATAAAATACAGTCAAACCTCTATCTATCGTTTTTCAGGGGACCAACAAAAAAATTCAGTAGATGCGGACATTCAATAGATGTGGACTTCACTCTTAGAATTTGAAAAAAAATATTTCAACCTCAAAATTAGTGTCAGAAATATATCAAGTTACTTGTCATTAAAGTTTAATCAATTGGAAAAAAAAATGGAAGCATTTTACTTAATTCAATTTACACTTTAAAAAAAACATAGCCTTTGCACAACAGACCTACAATTCAATTTCAATTTCTCAAATAATCCTAATTCGTTCATCAAGTGTTCTCAACTACAGTAAAACCTCGCTCGTACGGCCCCCCGTTCGTACGTACACCTCGGTCATATGTACACATTTTCGGAAAGAAAAAGTTTAAAAATATGAAAAATTGTAAGAAATACGTTAAAGTTAATTAAAATACAGTCGCATCATGCAGCGTTCAGAACAAATACGGGCTACATTACACATACGTATTGCGCCACAGTAAAAAAAAAGGCAGCAAATTGATGGAATTTACCGTCAATAGCGCGCCATGCGCGGAGAAAGATCATTGTACTCGATCAGCTGTTGTTACGGCACAGCGTAGCTGCCGGCTGGCTCACTCTGTTCTCTGAGCTGCGCATGCGCAGTATAACTCGCTCAACGCTCCGCCCAGACTCGTGACCTTCCATCAGCAGCCAGCCAATAGATGTGAGCTTAGCGGAAAAAATTATAAGCTCCACCTCCCATATACCAGTTTTGTCCAGTTCTAATACCAGTTTATTGGTATACGCACCAGTTTTCTCGCTGCCGTGACATGTTCAAGTTTACGTTCATTTGATGTCTTGATATCAAAAATTAATTATTTACGATCCCCAGAAATAAATGGTTAGTTTAAAAAATATGTGTCAACTGTACAATACCGTACTTCCGAAATTATAAAATACGTATAAAACAGTTACCAAGACTCCGCTCATTTTATCTTGTGAAGTTTAAATATGGCACCGAGTCGATTTCACGGAAATATGGCACCAATGTTAGCCATCTACTGTTTGTTGACAGTTCACTCGTTGCTATTATAAAATGGCTGCAGATTTAAGGTGATTTTTACTATTTATATATACTATCGTTACTGTTTTTATGACGGTTTCTTTCTAAGCAATGGTTATTTCTGCAAAATCTTCATGCTTAAACGATTATCTATTATAATTTATAGTGACGGGACCACATATTTTGTACGATCAATGCGGACAAAAGGATAATTCGAACATCGGTACAAGCGGACTTTTTTAACCTTAGTTGTATGGCAATTTTGCCGGGACCGTAGAAAGTATACAATAAACACGGACAATCGATACATGCAAGTTCGATAGATAGAGGTTTGACTGTACCTCAATTTTTGTTAGTTCTTCTCTCATTTTTTTTTCCTTTCATTATCTCTATACCACATTTCTCCTTTTTTGAAAGTATCTTCTGCCCGTTTCTGCAATCCTGCATCTGTTGAGCTCAAGTATTGCCCATTGTTTACTAAAAACATAATACATCACTTATAAAGTTATTGAAATGTAAGTTAAAGCCAGTTTTCCATTGTTTAAAGGATGTATAACCGTACATTACCAGACAGAATTGTAAGCAAATGACAAAACCTCGTTTTTAAAATATATATTAAAAGATTATAGATACAATTGGTGTACTAATTTTTTTTTTTAAATATGAATAGTATATTCTTCAAAATGTGAAATGACAATGAAATAAACTTGCCAAATTGAACAAATATGCTTCATTAAATTATCTTCTGAGACTTAGTATTAAACCTCCAGCTTTCAATAATGTAAATGGAGGGAAAATATCAAGTGATAAAAAAATGTCCTTCCGTGACAGTTTGTAAATTTTTTTTTTTCAATAAACATGTCACAAAATATGTAAGTGGTTAATTAGATAAATTTAATTGCACTGTTAACTTGTTAATGTTAACTTACATACCTTGATAATTACTGGTATTTGTTTTTAAAAAAATGCCTTGAAATTATCATGGATGGATATTTTAATTTGGGAAGGGGGTGGGGGGGTTTGTCCCAGTAAAAGGAAGATGGAATTTAATAAATTATACAAAAACTGTTGTCCTTCCGTGATCAAAAATTTTAAAAATTTGACGATTTGAGAATGTGTATCAAACCAATGGTTTTGTTAAGCCCTTAATGCAATTTGTTTACAATAACTTTAAAGCCTGATACACCAATTTTCAATATTTTTCCTGATCTAATATTAAATATTAAAATATGCAACTATTTCCCACTTTTTAATGGCCTGACTCATTTGTTAATGTTTGGAAAATATAGATGCTAATTTTTCCAGTCCCTAATAATGGGTTAGCAATTCATAACAATAGTAATCAGTGGAAATCTTTCAGGTTTGAAAATAGCTATTTCTGATTCATTTCATCATGGACAAAAAAATTGACTACTGCTGGACAGTGACAAGAGACGACCCAGAAAATGAGTACAAGCGACTAGCAAAGAGAAGAAATTCACGTGAATAAGTCCTTTCATTTGAGGTTAGTGTAGTTATAAAACCAGAATCTAATGCAACTAATCTAATCAATATCTAATGTCACATTATTGATCAAAATTAGGTTAGTTTAGCTATTTTCAGAAAGGAAAGAATTTCAAAGTGTATTTTTTTAGTATTTCTAGTTGAAATACGTGTATCTTAAAAACTAGTGCTAATAAATAAAATCTGGCATATTCATTTTTCTCGCCCAAAAGTTAAGAGTAGTTTAACTATTTTGATCCAGGAAACAATCCCAAAGTATATTTTTGTTGAACAGTGAATTAGCCTCTGTCTAACTATTTCATTTAAATTCCCTGACCAAACATAAATATTTCCCTGATTTTACCAAAAAAACTTATCAAACTCCCTGACAATTCCAAAGGTTGACGGCAACTGCAACGTCGACCGAGACGTCAGTGAACATGGCTAACACCCACACGCCAGACGGCTCACTCCAGGTGTTCCCCGATGCTGTAAATCCTGCACGACAATCCGGTGCAGATGAACACAGAACAACTGTGCAACGCCCACGTCATTAGCCAGCACCACTCACCAAGTTCAATGTACGACACTTCCTCTCCCAGCCACCACGATGAAGTGGCGTACCCAAACTCAATCTCTGCAATCGCGGAGATAAGATGCTGCCCTGAAAATATACACATACTTCTAAAAAAAAAAAAAAATACATTAATTAACTCAAATTATGTTTTACTTTGGAGACTTCAACATTAAAAAATGTATCACGCAACCAAAGAGCTCTTTCACTAACTTACAGTTCTCACAATGGGATATGATGATATGGTTGCCTTTTACTCACATTTTCACCAAGAATGGTACACTGATCTTTAAAGGATTCTTATACCTAGTGATGATATTATTATTAATATTGGTGTTGAGAGTCTGATCTTATCTCTAAGTCATCCTATATTTATTTGCAAAATATCTTAAAATAAATTTTAAGAAATTTTTTTTGTTGTTATAGCTCTACAACTTTGCCAAATAATATATTCATTATGTTACTTATTTATAACCTATTTTATGTAATATGTAAATGTTATTGTCTTTGTTGTCAATTTGAATTGTAGTGCCTGTTTTGTCTTTTTTTATGTGTAGTGCTCACTTGTTAAGGATCATATAAATAAAATTTGATGGTTTTGGTTTGTTGTTTTTTTTTGTTTTGGTTATATGATTTGTAAGTTTTGGTTGATTGGTTTGTTGGTTAAAGTTTAGGCTTGTTGGTTTTTTTGGTTTTGGTTTGTTGATTTGTAAGTTTTGGTTGATTGGTTTGTTGGTTTTGGTGTGTTGGTTTTAGTTTGACGTCGTACCTCCTCTTTATTTAAACAAAAACCCGGGTCACAGTCCTGTCCGCGGCACAATATTCCAGCCATGGCCCTGGTAGTGCCACCACTCGTCACCAGATGGCAGTTGTAAATATAAAGAGACAATGTATTATAGTTATGTTATATATGTTATTATTGTAAATATTTATGAAAATTATTAAGTGTGTATTATAAGTATGTTTTGTAGACTTGTAAATAATATTGTAAATGCAAAAGATCCAAAGGGATAGGAATATGTAAAATTGTAACACAAATGATTGTAGAAGAAACGTGTATAAGTTGTGCGGGCTAACAAGCCTAGACAGCTCTCCTCTCCCAGCCAATATGGGAGAAGAAATACCATTATAAGCTCTCCTCTCTCCCAGCCAATCTGGGGGAATAAATATTGACACGGGCAAAAGTGGTATTATTGGCTTACCTTCCTCACTTTCCTTTCCTCAGCTAGCGACTCTTCGTGAGACCGCGGGCTTCCTTTCTTTCTCTCTCTCTCTCTCTCTCTCTCTCTCTCTCTCTCTCTCGTTCTCTCCCTCTCTCTTGCACCTATCCGCTAGCGACTCTTTGTGAGACCGCGGGCAATCCTCTGCTAGCGACTCTTCGTGAGACCGCGGGCATCCCTCTCTCCTACTTCCAACCTTTCCGCTAGCGACTCCTTCAGAGACCGCGGCCACCTCCCTCCTCCTACCCCCTGAGTTGAATGAGGAAGCGTTCTGGCTGCCGTCGCACCCGGCGGAAGGCTACTCATCTTTGGACGGCCTATGTTCAAACCCCCTCTCAGGCAGTGTGAACTTTTGTGCCCGCCATGGAAGATCCGACGGCGAAATTAATTAAGTTAAATTTAGTTATATTTATTAGGATTATAATATTATGTTACGATTTTATATATATTTGTATTAATTAAATTTGAGTGCGAGAATTAATATTAATTAATATTTTATTATAACTACAATTAATAACTAGATAACTTAAATTTTAAAATATAATTTATCAAATAAAACATTTTTTATAATCTAAATATTATAGTTTTTACACAGTCTGTGTTTGTTTTAATCTGTTTTTTATATTCATCTAAATTCGTTGCTCTTTCGGGTTTCGAACCCAATCTAACTCAGGGTGAAATTCCCTCGTAGGTATCTTTGCTTCAGCCTGTTGGTCTGATCAACCACCAGAGCTTGAACATATTGATCCTATGTAAGTTAATAAATGTAGTTTTCGGGAATGAGGTGTACTTAGCTTTTTGAGCAAGTATAAAATTATATAATTTAGTTTGATCCATCGTCAGAGTGTGCAGGGCTTGGACCTATGCCTTCGACTTCTTATGGACAAACGAATATGTACAGGGGTTTTCATTCCCATTTAGTTTGTAAGTTACGGGTCACCATACCCATATACAGGGGTTTCAATCCCCATATATCGCTGAGTGCTCAAGGACGCATTTCCCTTGTTTTGGCCTCAGTAATTTCGGCTTTCCCTCACAGTGCCCACTTTGTGAAGCTACACGATGTCCAACATCTGAGATCAACGTGATTCAATATTTACTTTATTAACTAATTATGTGTGATCATTATACATAATTTTAGATTTATCATATGCTAAATATTAAAATTTTATTTTGAGTCTCTTGACCTAACAATATTTGAAACTTACTTTAATAATATTACACCCAAAATAATTATCTATTATTATAAATTTTCTTTAAGAATAAGTATTTTTCTAATAAATTAGTTTAAAGTGACCCCACTAGTAATTGAGATTATCTGTAAGGTATTACCACTTACATTAACCAATAAGTTTTTTTTATTTGTCTCTATCTCGACCCGACTCCCTCTCTTAACTCAACGCGACTGCAGGTGCCGACGCGCCGCAGCCGCGCGTCAAATGTTAGTAGTAGGATACAGGCGAACCTGGTAACTCGTCCTACTGAAGTTTTTGGTTTTTTCTTTTTGCTTTCCCCTAAGCTCCGCTTTAACGCGGGGGAGTATGTGCCGTGTATTAGGGATTTAGGCACGTTTTATTTAAAATTTTGTAATCTTAAATATTTTTGGAAATTTATTTTTTTTCTCATCTTATTTTCTTTACGGCCAGGTCCTCAGCCTCTGTTCTCAGAGGCGAGCTGATTTTCTTTCCCAGCCTCATGCTAGCTTAGCATTCTGGCTAATATTTCTTCCGCCTCCAGGCACGTCGGTGGCCGGTAACTTTATTTCTTCGCGTGTCTACTTTTGCCTACAGCAGCTTGTGAAGCAGTGCTGAGCCCTGCTAACTCTGTCACGAATCGGTATAAGGTTCACTAGCAGCAAGACACGACAGGAGGGTCCCGTGGGCCTTGCGTCCCACAGACCATGCATTTTTTGAATCCACCCCACGCCTGCTCACCCACCCTCTCTTCTCAGAAGTGAAGCTAGGAGCGACGACCGCACGGGGACGTTAACCGAATTCAAGGCCATCTCAGGCTTGACAGCCGCAGTTACGATTCTGGACTTTAACGACATCTAGCGACGGCTGTGGTCACTAACGCCACTTGTGGGCGTCGGCAGCGCCGACACTACCGCGCTCGCGCGGAGGTAACGACAACCTTTCTCCCCCTTATGTCTCAGGCCGCTAGGTGGCACCTCTGGTTACTCCATTACCCCCTAGCTTGACACTCTCGTCGGTCACTAGTCGATTTATTAGTACTTCTTCTCGCCACCAAAAGATAGCGCCTCAGTAGCGCAGTCACTCCAGTAAGATCTAATTTTTTTTATGCCGGACACCTTCGGGTGGGCTCGGTAATTTTCGGCTCAGAGCCTACCCCCCTCCCATTCTCTAGAGACCCCGCGCTTATGATGTACTGACGATATCCCGCTCTGAAGTTACTTCGGTGCGCGCCTCCTGACTGACTGGTACCGTTTGTAACTGCGATCTTCGGCGAATCATCGGCATCGCACCTCGAATTATGTAGTCTTCTCAGACTAGAGGGATGAAGTCCCTATCTAAAATTAATATTAACCAGTCAGTAGTTTAGTTATGAGTAGAGAAACTTAGTATTTTTTTATATATATTTTTTTAATTAATCATGATGACTTCCGTGTCTACCACGAATCGTGGTTCGGGTTTTCGGAGACGAGACGCCCTCTCCTGAGCGCCGAACCAACACCCTGTTTTGGTAAGTCTTGACGTCATCCCCCCCTTTAATTTCCCTCTATTGGCCTTTTGTGCCATTTAAGTATACTGTCTGGAAACAGGTCTGATTCTTTGGAATTTGGACTTCTGTTTCAGACAGGGTTCCAAGTTTGGGGCAACCAAATTCCTCTGCCAGAACCTCTGGAATCGGTTTCTGAGCAGAATCCACCATCTTTAGGCCTACTACCTCGATCACCGTCTACCTACATCCCCGGGTGATACCCGCATAATTCTATCATTTTATTCACGAACTCAAAAATAGTGTAACCCAGTTAAGACAGCGGACAGTAAAAGCAGTTCGAGGAGACGAAATTTATATAATGTTTTGCAAGGACTATATGTACAACCTGTAAAGTTAGCGATGTTAATTTCATTCATGTTTTTAAATATTGTCATTTTTGTTAAACATTCAGGGCCGGCCCGATAGTAAATAAGTTCAAAGAATATAATATAATAAGTGTAATTGTGAGGAATTTAAGTAAGATCACTTATCAATGAAAAACAGATGTTACTAAGGAAAATTTAATCTATAAAAAAAGAAAGAACAATGATTAATAAAACAAGGAAGTCTATAGACGTAACAGTTGTTTTTATTTATTTAATATATAATAACGATCCTTTTTCTCCCAAGTGTTCGTAGGGAGTCTCTAAATTTTCTTTGTTTACTCCTAGTGTCGCCTCTGATGTTGACTTTTATAGCTATTAATTCTGGGCCCCAGTATTCAGAGTTTCCAAATATTTTTAACTACTTATTTAATTATTCTTTAAGACACTTGGGGTATTACAAAAAATTAAAGAGTTTAAATGACCATTTAATTCATCACCTTTGCCACTATCGAGTGGTAGAAAACTATCTGTAATATCACACAAATCCCTTAAGAAAAAAAAATATTCATGCACAAAAAATAATTTTGTTGTTTAGTTCAATTCTTACAAATTAACCCTACTCCCATAGCCCCCCCCCCCCCCTTTTTGTTTTAACCAATTGTCCTGAATTATATCTGGAACACATATCCAACCCAACCCCAAAAATTTAATTTGATCATAACATTAATTTACTTTATACATTCACAGCAAGATAGTTAAATTAAAAAAAAACACATTTTTAGTTAAAAGGTGGTATACAAAAATGTAAAAAAACATTCATTTTTATCATATATAAATATCTAAAATGTATTCACGTAACCCATAATTCACCAAATGTACTACTGGGCAGGCACTAAGCGTTATTTGCAGTCAAGTCCAAAAATAAAAATTTAAATACCTGCAGTCATCCATTAATGTTATCTATTGGTCTTTTTTAAGTGGTTATTAATATTAAGGATAGCTGGTGAAACTTGAAAAAAAACTTTTAAGGACCCTATTTCAATTAAAGGAAAATTAAAGACTTTTCAAGGATGTTAAGGAGGCGTACGAACCCTGATATGCGTGAGTGCGTGAATGAGTGAGTGTGTGTTAAATTGTAATGTAAATAGTCCCACAGTAAAGTAGAATTTAATGTTAACTTGTTAATAGTTCTTTTTTTCTCAAGTTACTGGTACAGCTGTTTTCCCGTATGCAATAAAATATTTTTTTTGGAGTATACAAATTTATGTAAATATTGTTTTTTTTTGTGAGGGCTTTAGTTATCAAAGTGTTAAAAGTCAGTCACTGTTTAAGTTTTCAGGTGGCAGTAGTGGGACATAGTACAGTGTGGAGTTTTGTTTTATGAAATGTTTGGCCATGCATTTGTAGTTTTATTTTGCAGCGTGGTCATTTACCTGTTGAGTAGATAATGCCAGTGTGGTGTCCAGACATTACCATTAAGGCTCTTGCTGGCCTTGATATTCAAGAACTTGCAGTGTGTGATTTTTCCAAAAAAAATTGCATAAATTATGTTTACAGACCTGGTGTCACAAAGGAGGCAAGCATAAATGAAAGCTTGAAATTTCAGATTTAAATAGTTGTTGTCAATATATTTATGGAATTGAAGAGTGTTCAAAAAATTGAGTGTTAACATATGTTTGCATTCATTATCACCTGTTTGTTTTAGTTGTTGAATGTTGTTAGATGTTTGCTGTTGTTTTGAAACAATAGTCTAAAAGTTTAACTATTAATAAAGTTTAAGAGTGTAAAGATAAACTTTATTACATTATTTTATTCCTGAAATGATGAACATTATATGCTGGAAGTATCTATAAACACAAACGTTTATAATGGGAAAAATTAACTTAGGGATACATAGAAGTGATCAAGGAAATAATTATTTAAACGTTATAAACGGGAAATCTTTATAAACGGGAAAACGTATTTTGTGGGAACGTCTTAAGCGAGTTTTACTGTATTACTCAAAAATTCTTTGTTGAATTCATGCTTAAACTTTGAAATCTACAACTAGTAATAATAAAACAAGAGACCAAACTGGAAGTAAACATTTTAATTTCATAATTGCGTTCAACTAGGTCCTAGTGAGCAACTTCTTGCTGTGATAAATAAATGTGTAAACATACTTGTTAACATATTAGCTAAGCCACATACGATCCACCCAAGTATAGAAAATGGTTGTTGTATCAGATTATCTGAATTCAATTGCACAACAGGGCTCCACTCCTGGTTTTTTATTCAATGTAAACACATTTAATTATTTTGGGCCAGCATTATCTTCCAAGGGATCCACGTGAAACATTCCGAGAGGAGACTCAAGGGAGTCGGAAGTATACTGTTAAACTAACATAAATAAGCCCTTAAGAGACTCCGCCCACCCGGGCACACACGCGGTGCGCAGAGCTTCAGGAAAAAACAACGCGATTTCAAAACCACTCGAGACATCCGAGTGGGGGTCTGCTTACGAAAAGCATTTAAGAGTTCCCTGAGGGCCGAAAAGTACTTATGATTCCGGATTGAGTTTTTTTAAAAACTGTATTTTTAGACAAGTTAAAATGGCTAAAACGCATGTTTTCAGAGTAACTTTTAGGCTATAGATTCTTGAAAGCACTTAAGGGACTTGCATCACACTTTTATCTTCATTCCTCAGCCGTGTGATGTCACAGTCGCCGCTCGTGTGCACGGCGGGAAGACTGCGCGCCAGTCCAGAGGAGACACCAGCGAGCGTCGCCCCCTGACGAGGCGGGCCCCTTGGAAGAGGACGGGGACTCACCGGAGTGCTGCTGCATGTGGTCGAGGCGACGGCCCCAGTCCAGCCGCTGGCGGACGGCGGCGCCCACGGCCAGCGGCGCGGCCACGAAGTGGACCGCCTGGGCGCCGCGCCGTGTCACCTGCAGGACCGGCACGCCGTCCAGGGAGCCCGTGTCGCACGGCTGCCGAGCACGACACAGCGACCGTCACCCGGGCTTCATTCACAGCACGGTTCCAACCATACGTTTCAAATAATGTGTTTTTAAATAAAATATCTTTTGACGTGACGTCTATTAAATAGATGAACGCCGGCTGCACGCACGAAAAAGTGTCCCGTTACGCACTGTCCCGTTATGCACACTGTCCCGTTATGCACACTGTCCCATTATGCACACTGTCCCGTTACGCACACTGTCCCGTTACGCTCATTGTATGCTTGTGCCGCATCTGTCTCTCTTTCACTCGATTGGAACAACCATCGATTTGACTTTTTCGAGGCACATTAAACATGAAACACTCCCATTCGTTTCCTACTCTTCCTATCATCGTCCTGTCCTTAACAGAATAACACAGATTGGAAGAAGTTAAATAGCAAACATGTATAAAAATTATAGTTAAAACAATCTGTTTGTTGAAGTAATAAACGTATTTGAATTAATGAGTGCAAATAAAAGTAAATTTATCAATTAAATTGTAGATTTCATTTCACTCCTTCTTTGTATCCATAAAAAATAGTGATAATTCAAAAAAAAAGATTCAATTGTATTCATAAAAGTAGACAATAATTTCATCAATGTTTTATTATGACGTTGTCACTTTAAACTATCGTCCGTAAACAGTCTTTACAGACAACCAATTTTTTTTTTTTAATTATCTTTGAAAGATTTGTGCAATGGGAGTGCATGACTTGATGTCAGCTTTTGGACATACGCCTAACGAAAAGCCATTAGTGATAGAAAATTTATGACAACTGATATTAAGCACCACACACATTTTCTAAGCAATGTCGTATGTCCAAAAACTCGCATCAAGTCTTTTTTTTTTAATGACAGTTCGAATTCCATGTTATATTTTTTAACAATAGTTGGAATTCCATCTTATTTTTTTTAATGACAGTTCGAATTCCACCCTTAATAACAACAAAAGTTCGCTCATAAAAGTTTCTTGTGATTTACACTAACAAAAAATTACACACAATAAAGATCTACTCATTTAAATTATCTGAACATGTTGTAGATTACACCCAGCTAAAAAATACTCTAAAATTAAATTAATTAAAATTAAATTAAAAGTTTTAAAATAAAGAATACGAAATAGACCAATTTATTATTTTTAAAAAAAAATCCTTTTCTGTGGGAATTCCTAGACTATTCTGTGGGAAACACCCATTCTATGGAGAATCCTTCTGCTGTGGGGAAATACCCTTTCTGTGGTTACATCCAAGTCAGATGAGCGGATTTGCTTTGATATTATAACTTTTTTGGTTCAACAAGATTGGGCAGAAAGCCGGATGTTATAATATTGCTTTTGTTTGAAAATGCTGAGAACTAAATTATCTAACGTAATAAAAAAAAAAGAAGCTGGTTTAAAACTAAAAAAAAAAAAACCTGGTTTGAGCAAGAAAAAAAGGTTGTTTGGTTTTTTAAAAAATTGGTGTTCTTCCAATCCTCAATGAGGATATATTTTCAGAAATCCCAGGTAGACAGAGATCTTCCTATTGTTTTAAAGGACAAATGGACATTTTATTTATTTTTCTGCAAACACTGATGTTTTATCATTAATGCATTCTAATTAGACCAAGTTTGTGGAGATACTAGTGTTATTCCACAGTATGTTTTGCATGACTAAATCCGCCCACATGTTACACCACTGATGGCCTACTTCACTTTTTTCGAGGTCCAGATATAATTTAAAATCTAATCAGAGGGCCACAAACTCATGAATTAATATTAAATATCTGAAAATAATTTTTAAAGTAATATTATTCTATTTAGTAACAAATTAGTGTAATATGTGGCATGTGAGGAAGAAATGAGAAATAATTATCTTTAAAACAGTACATACAAAAAATAAAAATAAATTAATCAAAACTATGAAGAATAACCATGAACAAAAAAGTATAAAATATCTTTCAATATTTCTGTGAGATTATCTTGGCTGTCATAACGGTTTCTGCTGACAACTTATTCTGCACGTACAAAAAATGCTAACAACGGACAGTATACCTGAATACAGTAAGTAGACTCCCTATTATCCGCGCGTGCTACGAAAAAATACAGCACATATCTATATCTGTATTTTATTACAAGTGAGCAAATTTTAACTCTACTGACGAGTGTATTGTGTGCAGTATACAGTAAAACGCCACAGGCCTTCTCGGAACTCAGTAGACTGGCACGCGTTGCTATGTTTGTCTCTGTCGCACTTTGTTTCTAGTCGTATGGTTGAGCACTTTTATGTTTACATTACTGAAATGTATTGTATGTTAATAATTCAGTAAAATACTAAAATTTTAACATCATTAATAATTTTTTTACTGTTAATTTTAACTTTTACTGTACCTTAAGTTTTAGATTTTGAAGATGAAATTAATGTTTCCTTTTTTGTTTCCCATTTTCGGATTTTTTTGAGGATTATCCGCGATTTTCACTATCCGCGGTGGCCCTGTCACTTAATTTCACGGATAATCAGGAGTGTACTGTACTTATTTGTAGAGAGATTGCTTGTGTGGGCCGCATTTGGCCGTCTCTGTCTCAACACTCACAGGAATTACATTTTTGATTGTTTCTGAATGCATGGGAGTTAAAATTTGGAAACTATGAATGAAAATGCATTTTTGCAACAGATTTTACAAGACAATTTCCCCCCCCCCCCCCCCCACACACACACATACATTTTAAACCAATGTTTGTAAACAAAAACCACTGCTAATGTTTAGCAGACAAATCATTTTTTTTATTTTTAACTGCCAGTTAACTATACTACCAAATATATTTGTTCCAAAAAAAAAAAACCAATAACCAATTTTACTGTACACGTGGTGTCTACAAATACTTGGTTGAATCAATTTCAGAACAAATTTAAAAAAAAATTAATTTTTTACAATTTTTTTTAATGTTATTACAGTCATATGATAATCAAAATTAATATTAATATGAAATAAACCTACTAGTTCCATGAAACGTGCCAATTTTATGTTGGAAGACTGAAACCTTTTTAGAGACTATTTGCACGTGATTTTAAGGACAGTTTCCAAATACATTATTAATATTTCATGAGCTACAAAAACTGAATTGAAAAAATCTGCTGCAAATTAAAGTTTTGTGGCTTTTGATATTTTCTTCTGTGACTTTCGTGACCAGTAGACTCCCTGGTAGCCTACATCCACTCCGACTGGAATGCACAGTGTAGATAGTGTCGCTAGGGTTCCCCCTCGCCCCCCACATACAGTACCTGGCCGCCTCCTTCTGGGAAGAGTATTGTGTCCTCAAGCACCACTTCGTAGCCTTTCACAGTCGTCTTCTTCCCGTTTGAAACCACCTTCAACTCTGCTTCCTCGCACGAGACAACTTTCGAAGAAAACTGTGGAAAGAAAAAAAAATTAAAAAAAAAAATTGGTTGTCTGTAAAGTCGGTTTACGGACAATAGTTTAACGTGACAACATCATAACAAAACATTAATGAAATGATTGCATACTTTTATGAATAAAATTGAATCATTTTTATTGTATTATCACTATTTTGTATAGATACAAAGAAGGAGTGAAATGAAATCTACAATTTAATTGATAAACTTAATTTTATTTGTACTCATTAATTCAAATATTTTTATTACTTTAACGAAGAGATTATTTGAACTATAACTTTTATACATGTTTCCTTTTTAACTTCTTCCAATCTGTGTTATTCTGTTAAGGATAGGACGATGATAGGAAAAGTAGGAAATGAATGGGAGTGTTTCAAATTTAATGTGACTCGAAAAAGTCAAATTTAATGTGCCTCGAAAAAGTCAAATTGATGGTTGTTCCAATCGAGTGGAAGAGAGATAGATGCAGTGCAAGCGTATAATGAGCATAACGGGACACAGCGTAATGGGACAATGTGCGTTAGGGGGCACTAAAAAAAACGAAAATAAAATGAGTAATTGTTCTGTATCATGTTTCCAAGTTCATCCCTCGATCCTGATGGCATGATTGTGTACACATTCATCCTGTGGTACGTGATAATGCTTGCTGTTTTAATTTAGTACGTCGAAAGACCCTGGCCAAGCAAAAACTTGAATATCACAATGCAAACAAATTATGTCTGGTCTAGTAGAATTTTTTTTTTCTTTCGTATTGAACTAAGGATTATAATTCATTACTATATCACAAGTTTTATTATGACCATTTTTTTATGTACTAAATTAAAACAGAATGCATCATGTATTACAGGATTAATATATCCAGGATCATGCTGTGACCCTAGTTGTTAATTGTTGTTAATCTTACTGGTTGTTTATTGTAATCAAATTATAAAAATCATAATTTTTACTTTTTTTAATTTTAATGTAATTACTTTTTTTTTACATTTGTTAGGTTGATACATAAATTTTTGTTATTATTTTTGTTCTATTTTAGTTTTTTTTTATTTTATTCAAAAGTTTAAGTTAGTTGATTTCTGTAAAGTTGGTTAAATGAGATGAGCTGTTAATTGGTAATGTTTTTAAAGTATTTCTTTAGCTGTTCGTAAATTCTAGTAAAATACATTTAGTTAAGTGATGTCCCAATAGGGGAAGATATTAAGTTCCTTTTGTTTTAAATTTATGTTTCCATCGGACTTGTCTGAGTGAGTGTGTAGGCGCGGAGCTGTTAGGTGTGCGTGACGTCACAAGTCGGTTGTTTCCTCGCAAGAGGGCCGCTAGGAGCGTGTGTCTGGACCTGGTGACAGACAAATGTGTGCGTGGAACGAGTGACGTGTTTCATTCTGCGAGTGTCATTGGGGCACCTTCCTCATGTGCTGCAGTACGTTGCGTCAACCTGTTAAGAATAGACCCACTGAAGAATTTACTTCAAGTCCAGTAAGCACTGTCGTATTTAAATTAGTCCTGTGCGAATCTTCGAAAAGGTGAATTAATTGCTCCTTTTATTATTCAATTTGATTTCACCAGTAAATTTTCTAATTGTTTTATTTGAAGTTTCGGTTACGATGTGAAGCCCTTGCATTAGTTGCAAATCTTTAAAACCATGAAAGCTTAAGATTTGCAAATGTAAATTTTTTTTTTGTTGTACAATATTTTTTGCTTGAATATAGTTGGTTACTTAAATAATCAAAAGAAGGTGCTCCGTTTGCTTTTATTAATGCTCAATATAAATATTATGCATAGTTATTTTATAATTTTATTGAATGATGTTACACCAAATTGGTTAATTACTTTGTTAGTTCAAACATTAAAAATTAGTATTTAAGTAAAGTACAGGTACAAAGTTATAACAATATATAAAACTTACTTAAATACTAAAGCCATCTCTTCATCAGTTAAATTATCTAGCCAAATATTAACACATTTTTTTATTTGAAAATCATTTTCAGTTTTCAGTTTTCCAAGAAGAATAACAACAATTTTTGGAGGCAAAAATTCTTAAGATCTCTGAGATATAGTTTAATGAAATAGAGGTATTGGTAAATTTATGTTCTGTCCGTCTATGCCGTGTAGTATAATTATGATCTACAAATATAACTGATTTTCCCTTTGAAACATATTAATTATTGCAGCTCTAACAAACAATCTTTTAATATCAAATACATTTAATAGTTTAAAAAGATCCTTGGATGGGTACATGTGATTTTTTTTTTTTTAAGTAACTAGTAAAATAAGTTTTTGAATTGTTATAAGCTTAGGTTGACCCAAAATGTTTGCAGAGAAAGTAATATATTTGGTTTTATTTATGTTTAGAGAAAGCAAACCATCAAATAAATATTTCTTTAATGTTTTAAGTTCGTTATTTACAGTTTCAAAAACCGAAGGCCAATTGTCGGATGAATATAAAATTGCAGTATCATCTACAAAAAAAAACTATCTGCCCCATTATGTCTAAGTTACATAAACCATTTATAATTAACAGAAACAAAATTGGCCCAAGAACACTGCCTTGTGGGACTACTATATTTATAATATATATGGTTTCTCCTAATTTGTTATTTACTTTGACTCTCTGAGACCTACCCTCCAAATAACTTTTAAACCAAGTACCGTCAGTTGAAGTAACATTAGCCCTTTGAGGGTAACTTTGGCCCAAGACAAAAAAAAATGTTAAACCATGTTACAACTCTTCCAAATATTTATTAGATGTGATGATACATATGTAACATATGTTACCCTCAAAGGGCCAATGTTACCCCAACTGACGGTATTTGCCAAATGTATGTAATATTAGTGTGTAACACAGCAGCATAAACATAATGTCTATTTTTTTTTTTCTTTTTGCAAACGCATGGTCTATACAGGTTTGCGTGAAAAGTGTTTTGCGTGTATATTTGTTGATACAAGATGTCAAGCCATGTTTAGCAAGAATATTTAAATATTTTTCTGTGTATTTATCATAAATAGTCGTACATATATTCATATTGATGTCACCAACTAGCATTAATTTTGAAGTATTGTGAACAGTAAACGCATTATCTAATGAATTAAGGAAGTCGTCAAGACACCCAGAAGGAGATCTGTAAACTGCTAAAAGCGAAGCATGACTTGAAACAGCGGCGTCGCTGAAACTGAGCGCGACAGTGACACGCAAGCAGACTGCTCCCACGAGGACAATCTCCTCTGCGTCAGCAGCCACAAACACTGCTACTCCATCACTTTTATGAAGCGTTGTTTTGCTAAAGTAAGCGCTGTAGTTCGCAATGGAGTA
Organism: Bacillus rossius redtenbacheri; assembly: GCF_032445375.1. Taxonomy (NCBI): domain Eukaryota; kingdom Metazoa; phylum Arthropoda; class Insecta; order Phasmatodea; family Bacillidae; genus Bacillus; species Bacillus rossius. The sequence continues at coordinate 5,581,146 of NC_086345.1, forward strand.
CAGCGAACTCTGCCCGCTTAACCAGGTTTCAGTAAGAACTATAATATCAAATATTACTCTAATATCTGATAATAAGAACCAAGAACTGTTCAATGTTTTTGCTTATACTTCTAATATTTAAATGCAGGACACTAAAACCATTATCTATAAAAGTTTTGTCTAATTCAGAACATTCGACAGTCCCACGTGAAAATGTCTGCATCTAATGATTGTAAAAATTCATTCATAAAAATAATTTTCGGGAACTTGCAGATTACCCATGAAATTCTTGTAGCCACTAAGTTTTCAAGATCTGACGGACATCTGATTCTTGATTCTTGTGGCAGGTTTCCCTTCATCTTTTCTTAAGAATATTTTCGCGTCGCGTACACACACACAAACTTGAAATTCTTCTCGCTTGCTACTTTCTTTGTTTCCCAGAGAAGAGATTTATATTGTAGTGCGTGAGATGTTCGTTCATGAAAATCCTACTTGCAGGAAATCTAGCATTCACTTCTGAGGTCAACAGCATCTTGTTTTCTTTGAATTTCTGTAACTACTGATCTCTAGTTTGTCGGGAGAGCAATTGAGCAAGTATTGGCCTAGGCTGGTCTCTTCTGCTGCTGGGTAATCTGTGAGCAACTTGGACATCCTTGTCGCCCACGTCAATGCCAACAGCCTTAGCGATTTCGCCTACAACAGCAATACAGTTTTCGCCTCTCGTCCCGGTCATTCAAACAATTTCAATGTTCATGTTTCTACTATATTGTTCAAATTTGTTAATTCTTTATTCTAGCTCGTTGACCGATTTTTTTAAAACCCCGATTTTCTTTCTCTAGTTTATCATTTTTTTTCTTGAATTATTTTTGTAGTAGCACGAAATTCCTCGAACTGTTCAGATATAAATTTTACACTGTTTTCCAAGGATTCTATTTTACGAACAACTTTTTGGAGAGCCGTAACTGGCGGTGGATGGTTAATAACTTAATGTATCACAACACCCTCAGGGAATCATTAAGAACATTCTAGGAAATAAAAAATGAATTTTGTAATTTCATTTTTATTTCATAAAATTTTCAGAATTACCCAAAAATTAACTAAGACAAGTGCTCAAGCTTACGCTAAGCAGATCATAATCCTGTCATTCAAGTGAAATATATCGAATTCAAGGCAGACACAATATCCAGCACCCATTTTCCTTGCTTTGTACCAACCTTAGCATAGCACAGCATAGCATAACATAGCATAGGCCAACATAACCTTCTATTGTAGTAAACACACAAGTAAGTAATAACAATTTGCGCGTAAGCTACTTTCCACACAATTATACATCTTTATATACTCACCTCTACTAAAAAGCTGTCAGCTTGACAAGCAAAAACCATTTTTAAAGTGTTCAGTATTCACTTCAAAAATTAAAAAACACTCACATTTGTTTTACTCGCAGCCTCTTTTTGACTTTTTCACTCTTAGATGCACATGATTTCGTTCTATTAGCAGAAAACAGTTTGAGAAAGTGTGTTCGTTTTACTCTTGAAGACAAGATGTTCTCCCGTCAATTAGGGTATATCAACAAAGCGCCTGTTCACACAGCATAGTTGTAAGTGCATTAGCTAAAATCGTCTGCTAGTAGGGATGCAAACGATACATCGATGTTTTCAAAACATCGATGTATCGTTCATGAAACATCGATGTTAGCATCGATGTTTTGAAGAGCGATACATCGCCGATGCATCGACGAAAAAGTCGAAAAACATCGACATCGTTCATCATTAAAATTACCCTAGTTTTTTATAATATTTTGGCTATCATTTTATGAATATTTATTGAATATATAAAAAACATTACTATACGACATTTAGTTTTCAAGATACAATTTTTTTAACTGTCTATACTTACTATAAAAACCTAAATTTTTAAGTAGGTATCAAAAATGTAAATACTGAACTATTTGGTTGATTTCAGTATTAATTTTTTACAGTACTTTAAGGTGTGTAAAATCATTTGGAAAAAATAAATACCGTTAAAAAAAATTGTTTACATAAGAATTTTATTTAAATTTTGAAAAATATAGGGAAAAAGCAGCGAGAGTTCATGGACAATTTCATAGCTTGTTGTACATACAAGCAGGGGCGCAACAAACAGGGGGGCAAGGGTATTTTGCCCCCCCCCCCCTCTGAAACCTTGAAGTGGCGGCAAACGGGGGCAAAGAAAGTGCTGTACAAGTCGGATATGTTATTTCCACTAGCTGTGTAATCAATTTTTAGATAATAAAACTGCTTGTATAGCACCATTTTCCACCTTGAAATACAAATTTTCCCGGGGGAGGACCCCCCGCCTCAATAGGGGGGATCGATAATACTTTATAAAAAGGTATATTGCCCCCCCCCCCCTTGAAAATTTAGTTGTTGCACCCCTGCATACAAGCTAGTGATTGGTACCGATACGGTCTCGCTAGCTCTATCGAGAAAATTAATGTTACATTTTTAACCTGCACATACACTTCATGCTTTTTCCCTATTTTTGACGTGACAACGTCTAATAAATCTATGAACGCCGGCTGCACGCACGAAAAAGTGTCCCGTAACGCAACGTTTGTTTCGTCTTTTCGTTTTGTCGTGTTTTTGTTTCGTTTCAACCGTTGTGCTGAATTTTTTGGGTTCAATATTTCCGTGTCATCATCATTTGTGGGTTTTTTTCAGTTCTCTTAGTACATTTTTTTCTTTGTTTTGTTAACCATATTCCTGTAACGGAATATTTTGTGATGTTTATATCCGTGTTGACAACAGCAATTTTTTGCTTAATTTTGTTTGTTTTTTTTGTCCTTTTTGGGTTTTATTTATTTTTTATTTTTTCAACAGAAAAAAGTTCTTAGCAATGGCGTATGTCCAAAAACTTACATCAAGTCCCACTACGATGTGTCCCGTTACGCTCATTGTATGCTTGCGCCGCATCTCTCTTCCACTCGATTGGAACAACATTCGATTTGACTTTTCAATCATGTTTTCGTCGTTTGAATTATTAATATTATGTAATTTAACGATCGTCCACCGATTTTCAGCACAATCGGTACAGTTATTTAAAAGTAATGTTGAATTTTCAAATCCGTTTGTTGACGTGACAATGTCTAATAAATCGATGAACGCCGGCTGCACGCACGAAAGTGTCCCGTAACGCACATTGACCCACTACGATGTGTCCCGTTACGCTCATTGTACGCTTGCGCCGCATCTCTCTTCCACTCGATTGGAACAACCATCGATTTGACTTTTCATTCATGTTTTCGTAGTTTGAATTATTAATATTATGTAATTTAACGATCGTCCACTGATTTTCAGCACAATCGGTATGCTTATTTAAAAGTAATGTTGAATTTTCAAATACGTTTTTGTACGCACAATGGTGTTTTACAGTTACACATAATAATTCAAATTACACCCGGGATCTTTTGCACAATGTTTTAAAAAATATTGTAACACATTATAAATAAGTTTGGTGTATTTTGGATGCGTATTTGTTATAAAATTATATTATAAAAACGAAATCATATTATTCCCCTACGGTGCTGTCATCTACGGTGACGGACGCGAGCCGAACGAATCGGCTATCTACCCGCTTTCGCGGCAACCAGGCACTCGTTAATACATATTTTCCTTTGTTTATCGCGAGGGGCGTTATTATGAATGAATTATAAATACAATTTCGTGGCCGGGCCACAATTGCATATCATTTTGAGCACTGGAAGACATAAAAACGTAAAATAGTATGAACGAATTTTAATCTCAGCCCCAGCGCACCACGAGTGTCTGGGTTTGAGATTAAAGAGGAAATTATTTCTTAAACTTACTAATACTTATTTTATTAACTGTAAGGGCACTTTTATTAAATTCTACATTTAATTTCACGACGAACAAACTTCGTCGTTAAATGTGTAATTGCGAAAAAACGTAAAACATTCTCGACTATCTTGAAGTTAAATAGCAAACATGTATAAAAGTTATAGTTAAATAATCTCTTCGTTAAAGTAATAAACATATTTGAATTAATGAGTGCAAATAAAAGTAATTTTATCAATTAAATTGTAGATTTCATTTCACTCCATCTTTGTATCCATACAAAATAGTGATAATTCAATAAAAATTATTCATTTTTATTCATAAAAGTATGCAATCATTTCATCAATGTTTTGTTATGACGTTTTCACGTTAAACTATCGTCCGTAAACTGACTTTACAGACAACCATTTTTTTTTCAATTGCTTTTAATACATTTTTTTGTTTTGCATGAGACACGACTGTAAATGGGTTGTGGATATTGTGGTCAGGAACATGTAGCAAATACAGTAAATAGGAATACCGGACACTCGGTAGCCATATTGGAAACAACTGCGATCAGCGCTCCTATCGGGCAGTGTTGTGTGTAACGTTGTTAGCCTATTTCTTTACGTGTTTTGACGGTGATTATTTTGTGGTAAATAATTTATAACGCGCAATTGAGATGGATCCGCCGACATATGGTACGTGCGGCAGTATATGCGCAATGTATGGGTGCAGTAATTACAGAGTTCAGAAGGATGCCAAGTCATTTTTTTCTTTCCCGAAGTCTGACATGTAAGTACATTGTTGTTTGCGTTTTGCTGTAAAATTTTGAAGAGATTTCTACTCGCTCATAAAGCACTCTCTTGCCCACTCTTGATGTCGCAGAAAGTCCTTTCTCCAGTCCCAACTAAGAGAGAGTGCAATCCTGGTTTTTAACGAGAGTTTACACACTCTTGAAAGCTGCGACACGGCCAGGCCAAAGAACAGTCTATATAGGCCTACATACACATAAGTAAACAAAAATTTGGAAACAGAATAAACTTACTGCAAGCATATTTAATGTTAAGTAGCTTACAAAATACCTTTACGAAAATGTATAAAAAAAATATTTTAATGCATGTTTAGTCTGTTTTTATAACATCATGTTCACCCTAACCTAATTGGTACACAAATATGTCTTCATCACTTGGTTCTCTTTTAATTCGTTCCGAGGTCATGTTCGTTTCCATTTCTGTCCTCCAGCACTAGCAAGAGAGTACATAACAATTTCCAATATTTTCGCCTGTTCAGATCATGTCACAACAAAGATTATTTCTGCTTTTCCAAAGACAACAAACATTTAGGACAGTATGTTCAATATTTGCCACAATGTCATCGCGTCAAATTTGTTTATTATGCACAACCAATATTACGCATTTCAATCTGACAGTTATTTTAACCAAACCACTGAAAAAATGACTGTAACGTTTGTAACAAACTCGTGTATGTCATTAGAAATACATTCATTTTTGAATTCCCGCCACTAGCATACAACACCTCACGCAAGAAAGCGCTAGCGTCGGTGGTTGCCAGGCTTTCCCATGTTAAACGACAGGAGTGTCCGGTATTCCTATTTACTGTATTTGCATGTAGTAGGTATGGTTTTTGTATACATACTATAATTTTAATCATTTCGTCATGTTTTTCTTTAATATTTAAAAACATCGGTTAAAACATCGATGTATCGGTTGTCAGAACGATGTTTTTTTACATCGATACTTTTTCGTTTTAAACATCGATGCTCGTGATATCGATGTTTTTAAGAGCGATGTTGCATCCCTATCTGCTAGCGTTTTATTGTTAATGTCTACTTCTGTGTTCTACATTAAGTTCAGCGTATTGTGAATATAAGACATTAACACGATTTGGATCGTATATTTTCATATGTTAATAATTTCAATAATATTTTAAGTGTAACTTCTTTGCTGAGGAGCTACCATTTTCGAGCGTTACGAAAATTCCAATCGCATGAGGGGCATAATTAGGTACCTTGTGGGAGAATCGGTAGATGAGGAGAGTGCATCAGCGGCGACACCGACACCACTCAAATGCAAGCACTATGAATCCAATTGGGTGTTGGCAATTGGGAGATAAGAACATAATGCTTGTATGCTCGTTGGAACATAGTATATTATGATGCTATATATGATAGTTGTAACGGTGCGTATAGATACGGCAGGGAAGAGGTATAAATGAACCAGCATTGTTGCTACGGAATTATTGTAATGCTCCTTGTGTTTGATACTACTCAGTTTTCGTAATGACTCATGATTGAAGCTACCATTTTTCTTTTCTTTTATTTAAAGTATCTACAATTTATTCTTGTGGAAAGGAGTTTTTGATATGTGCAATAAACTTGATAACTATCATTCATTTTTTATTTAATAGTGTGATTGAAAACGTAAACACATACATATAGAATTAACTTGTTAGCTTTATAATACTGTGATTTGAAGTATTAAATTGTTTTATAGACTTGTGAAATAGTCTTTATAAATATAATTTATATTCGATTGAGGTGGTGAGTGGACGAGTCCATATCGTTTCACAGAAGTGTTGTACGGTGTACCGACTTTACATGAAGCCACTATCACAACAGACACCAATACTGTTAGACGATTTTGACCATAATTTGTCACCAGAATGTAAGTAAAAATTCTAGCAGATTTTAAATGAGCATAGGCAGGTGTTTGGATGTGCAGGATCTAGTTGGAGCATAATCGGCCTATTTACAGTCTACCACAGGTGTACATGTTTCCAAAAAGTAATATAATTGAACAACAGGTGGCAGTGATGTTGCAGGACCATATGATTGATCTGCAACATCCAAGCACAATTCCGCAACTAAACTATCACCGAAGCAAGATGGTACATGGAGGTTTTGCATCGACTTCCAGCCAATCAATCTTATCACAATTACCCAGCCGCCATTCCCTCATTAACATCAAAGAGGCGCTGAGCCACCTAGGCAATGCCAAAATTATGAGCACTCTTGACATGAAGTCGGGATGTCAGATCCCAGTATGCAGGGAAGATCGTGAGAAAACCACCTTTACCACACCTGATGGACGATTGTTCCATTTTTAATTTCAATGCCTTTTGTTGTAAAATGCGCCCCTGCTACTTTGCAAGCTTTAATGATACAAGTGCTAGATGGGCCCATATGATATTTTGTGCTCGCATATTTGGATGATGTGATTTTATGTTCCCAATCCTGTAACATCTCAACCAACTCGCCATAGTATTGGAGTATATGGAGTTCCAAGGTCTCACATGTGATAAACATAAATGTAAAATTAGGAGAACCAAAGTGTCATATCTGGATCACTACATAGACGAAGAGGGAAACAGACCAAACATGGAACATCTACAGCTGATAAAACAATACCCCACACCGAAGACACGGAAACAATTACGTAAATGTTTCGGCTTAGCCAACTGGATTAGGCGATACATTCCGCGATTTGCAAGTACAACAGTGCCTCTAACTTCATTGTTGTCACCGCAAAAACGTTTATCAGTGGACAAAACATACACAGGCCGCTTTCGAGAAGCATAAGAGGAAATTCCGCATGCGCACGAACTTTTCATGAAACTTTCACGATATTACCCACAGTGCAGACTAGTGGTCCAGACATATGCGAGCCAGGAAGACATAGGTTGTGTATTTTACCCTTAAACAGAGGACAGCAATAGAGATGTGATCGAATACTGCAGAGCGAAGTTAGGACCGGCAGAAAGGAGGTATGATGTCAACGAGCGCGAATGCCTAGCAATTGTGTGGTCGCTCAAATGATACCGGCCTTGTTTAAAGTACCAACCTTTTACCGTGTGTACTGATAATTGCTGTTTGATATGGCTATATACCATGCAATCAAGGCAGAGTAAACTCGATCGATGGTCAATGCTATTGCAGGCATTTAATTTTTCGGTTGAATGTGTACCTGGCGCTAACAACAAATTAACAGATGTGCATTCAAGATCACCAATTGCCAAGGAAACTGCAATAGATGACAGTGAATGGGATAACTTGTTGCAACCTATACACACCAATCTAGAGCCTAAATAGAAATCCGCATAGCTACATCAGATTACAAAAGTTGACGTCGTCCGACCGAAGGCCACCCTAAAGCCCGACCTGCAACCACCAGTACTCACCCCGCTAACGGAACGCGCCCCTAGCCATGGCCCACCCGAGTCAGGCGAGCCACCAACAACTAAGGTAGAACCCGACCTCCCCCAAATAAACAGACTGCAATCAACCACGTTATAAAAAACAAACACTAATTATTAAACTATATTACGTAGTAATTTAAAGTCGGTTGACGGAAGTGCGACGTAGGAGTGCCCGGGCACTCACGTGTGTAACTACAGCAAAACGCGTGTGAGTGTTCCCCTGGCGGCCTTCTGCCTGAATCAATCAACCAGACCTTATGACATAATTATTCAAACCTTGTGTTGCGTCATTAACCCCACCAGAGCAATCTGACAAGAGACGAACAGTCGCTGGTGTGACGTAAAACATTCAAACATAATAATTCTTAAATATAATAACTTTCAATTCATAGAAGGGACAAATGACCTTAATTCACCCTTTATAATTAATATAAGAATTTAGCATCATTAAATTCTCTTATTAACTTATCAGATCAGAAATTAACGTAATGAGGTCAACCCTGGCGCGAGGGCCACCGAGCCTCGGCCGGACGCCATGACATTACGCCAGTTCAACGCGACTCGTGGACCGGGGCGGACGCACGTCCCACGGAGAGACATCATCCTTTGTCCACACCGAGTTCACTTCTGGTAAATATAGTCATTCTTCAAACCCTTTTAATAATCTCTCCGTGTGCACCCAGTCCAGCTTTTCGGTCCAGGACCTAATCCGGCCGCATAAATATCACACCCCCCCTGCACCACACTTGGTCCGCGGGGTAGGTGCATTATCCGGTACGGGCCGACTCCCGAGGACAGAACTTTTGTTAATCTCAGTCGCTCCGGCGCTGACACTCCCCGTAAGCATTGAATATATATAATGTATAGAAGTCGCGAGGCCAGGTTAAATTTTCTGTCCGGTTTCTTAGAAGAATTGTTGTAGTTCCAAGCTCCGCCGCTGCGATCGCTTTCATCGCTGTGTATCGGCCGTATACGCCCCTGGCGGTATTTGGCAGAACTAGGTTAACCAGCCCAGTCGTGACATCATCCTTCACCCCCCCCCCCCCTCGAAAATCCCAGACCAACGATTCAAATTACCCGGCAGGTCTTATCAGCATCGTTAGGCGACCTTGAAGAGGAGCTTCCCTTACCGTCGTTTGAGAATGATGAAATCCCAAAAGAAGCTAGCCACAGAAATCACTGAATGATGGGATTCTGTACCCGAGTGAAGTGAAAATTAGCTATTAAAACTTTGTATTGGGCCAATAGTCAGTGTTACGTTCAAAATATGGTTTTATTTTAAAAGTAAAATACTTATTTAAACTATATTTCGCGTTTGTAAAAATTTACTTTTAGATATTGGCAAGGAAAATCAACATACCTTAAACAATCTTTTCTTATTCAACGTTATCTATTAAGTAGTAAAAGGGGTAGATATTATTTTTAAAAATAAAAAAAAATGTAACCCACTAAATCAGTATTGGCAAGATATATATATATATATAAATTCAATATTAAAATACGCACATTAAAATTTTTTATTAACTTTTTTCGGTAATAAAAATTCAGGATGATTTTAGTTTAATTGGTTTACGTATATTGCTATATTTTCTAAATCACATAGAAAAGGGAAAACAGTGCATCAGTGAAAATTCAAAAATTTAGTTTAAGTAATACTAGCCATACCAAAAGATCAATATGCGAGATAAGAAATTTGGTAACTGCTCTACATTTCAAATAAAAATGCATTGGTTTCATGAATACTGAAATGTATGCGTAATAAGGCATATTATGTTATTATACTAAGCATGACTATAACTAAAAAAATTAAAGTAATTTAAAACGATGGCAGTCTTAACATACAATAAGTGCGTGGGGGTCTTAGTTTATTTTTTAATTGGCTTCTTCGTCGGATGGAAAAGAGTTAAGATTTCATTAAGGAAAAATATATTCTCAAAGTCACTAAACCGGGAGATAGAAAATAAGGTAGGTACTTAATTTTAAATAAAAGTTAAAATAGACTTACGCTAAACCAATTAAAAATAAGTCGTAAAAATATTTTTATTTATTAAATATGTTCTATACTTGACAGTTCTTTGTGTATAATTCTTCAAAAATCTTTGAAATTTAATACATATTTTCTTAAAATGGTAGAATATCAGCAATACCCGGAAATTACGTGAGCAAAGCCACGGGTTATTAGATACACTTTTATTATAAAATAAAAACAATTATGCATTTTTAGTTAACGAATGTGATATTTTGTTTATTGCTTCACAACATTCATTTACCAGTTTCAAATTTCATCGTACCACTTGTCATAAATGTCACCAAAAATGAGAGATAGTTTTTTTTGACGAATTTCAATTACGAGGAAACCTTTCGCAAGACTTTTTTCTTCGCAGTTGTCACTGGGACACCATTAATTTAAATCCACTAAGATAATAAAATTGTATGTATAATGATTTGTTTTGGTATATTTATATAACTTCCCAACCAATTTTTAATGATTTTCATGTGAATAAAAACTTGTAAAGCAATTTAATTAACTGTGTCATAATACTTCTGATTAGATGGAAATACAAACTTTTCATCAGTAATATACGATGATAAAAATATTTATTATTGCAAAATAATATTCACTGTTCAAATGCAAATTTAAATAGATTATTCATACATGTTTCCTGCTAATTAATGGTTTAAAATAATAATTTTTTAGTATAAAAGCATTTTTCTCTTGTGTTAAAATGGGTTGCTAAAATGAGGAATTATAAATATGTCACTTACTAAGTCCGTGCACAGATTTACACAAAACAGCAATGTAAATAATCTTTTTTGGTAGTTTCTAATTTTGTGCCCTGGATAACATGAATTTGGTTTAATTCATACCAAAGTGAATTTTTTGAACAATTTAAATTGATGTCATAAATAAATATTTATTTTATATTAAAAATCCACAAACAGTTTTTAAAATATAATATTTATCACGCCAGATGGAATAATAAACAAAAAATAGCTCTTATATGTTGTCTGTGTTTAAAGAATTGTATTATATTTCATGGAAATAATATTTACCTTTCGGTTATTAAAAGAAAATATATTTGTATTCAAAATACTTGCGCATCGTTTTTACGAGCATAAAGGCCGGGATACATTCGCAATAGCACGCAAACAGCACACAGATAGCACACACGCACAGAGATAGCAGAGAGCTTGGTGCTACATTCACGCACAACACAACACAAAATAATACCGAAAGCATTCAAAAAAGTTTTTTAAATATAAAACTCCCGTTCACAATTTTGGTCACTGAAGTTGGCATACGTGACGTTTGTTTAGATTCGTGTGTTGTTATTGTGGTACGGTTTTCGTTAAAGCCAGAAATATTTTAAATATTTCAAAGTTTACGTACAAAACACAATGAGCATTCAAAAATATATATCACTGTTTATTTCAAATCCGGCTTCCTTAACACATTCAGACACAGACTTCCAAGCATTTAATTTAGCTTCTTCATTTTTGTATCCTGCGGATCCCCTGTCATACAAAATATTTTTACTTTCTATTACAGCTATCAAAAAGCTATCAAATGTGCCTTCCATTTTTATGTTATCGCGTGTTTGAAAACAATAACAAACTACTCAAGTCAAGAGCACCAATACTTTCGTGACAATTGTTCTTTTATAAGCCCATTCGAGTAGTACTTAAAACTGTTTGCTGATTGGCTACCACCATGGTCGCGCACAGAAAATAACCTAAAAGTTAAAAGTTAATGAACTTTCTGTGCGCCGATCCTGTGCTATTTTTCTGTGCGCGTGCTATTTGCCAATGTGGCAGCTCATATCTAATAGTGTATGTTGAACTTCTGTGCGTCTGTGCTGTTTGCTTGCTATTGCGAATGTAGCCCGGGCTTAACTTGTGCATCTAACCTCAAAGCAAGGAATGTAAAGAGTGGGAACTCAATGCTATAACAAACACTTATTTTCTTTGGAGATCCGGGAAATGTGCGTTATTTATAAGCAACTTAACATAGTAAATCGTTAACTTTTCAGATCTATGTTGGCAAAATTGATTTTTTTTTTGTGGTCATTCGCTACTGGGAATATTCACCATATAACGTTTAAGATTATTTATTTTGAATTACGAAACAACCAAAACATTATGTAAAAATGCTTCATTTTATGTTAAAAAAATTATAAACTGCATAGCCACAAAGTATGACATCATACCATTAGTTTCAGTTACTAATAACAACACGTGCACGCGTTTGAACAGTCATCGCAGCCATAGTTGTTTCATAGCTACCAAAATCATTCAACGTTGTCAAGAATTATTCCAAATTATGTTTTGCCATTTTACTCAATGCGCCACTCCGTTAACACAACATTTTATAAATTCTGAACTACGAATGTCAGTGGGAATGTACACTATACTGTACATTCCAATCTAATACGCTTTAAGAAATTTCTGTAGTTTTCTTATTATTAAAACTTAATTTTTGATGTTGGCATCTTTTAACCGCACTTTTTTTTTTCGGTGGCCGTACTCCTCCAATACAGTTGCGCCCGCCGGTATCTAAGCGCTCGGATTTCAACAAAAGGCACCGCCTCTCGATAGAGTGAAACAGAGAATTACGCGCACGACCTTGAAAAAAGCGACGCTACAGCGCTCTGGCGTGGAAGCTGGTAACTACGAGTACCCTCTTGTGGAAAGAAGAGCTGTCTAGCGGCGGAGCTAACAACTACCTCAGTTTTGGATCCGAAAATTGGAATAATAAATCCTATCCCCTCGCGACTTCTATAAGTTATATATATTCAATGCCGTAAGGGAACTCTTGAGCGAATTTAGCTGCGGTCCGCGCTCCACTGCCGTGGACGCGAGCACCGCCTCAATATGCAGATTTACGGGATTGGCCGCCTCCAATCACCCTCACCCCTCGTTGAGTAACCAGGCTCAGAAAAGCCTAGGGACACGATAATACGGAATAATTAGTGACTTTGTAAAATTTCTTTGTAACCTTGTGCAACGCACCCTCGTGTAACATTTTCTTTTGTAAACTTGTGCAACGCAACCTCGTGTAACAATTATTTTGTAAACTTGTGCAACGCAACCTCGTGTAACAATTCTTTTGTAAACTTGTGCGACGCACCTCTCCACGTAATATTCGTAAACTTGTATAACGCAACCTCGTGTAACATTCCTTTTGTAAACTTGTGCTACGGTAATTCAGTAACTCTCAGACTCAGTTGCGTGTAATTGTGTAATTTGTATCTTGTAACGTCACCTCTTGTACGACGTGGCGTGTAACCAGCAACGTTACACCAGAGCCACTGTCGACTGAATAAATGACGCACGTCATTTATTATCTTACTTCAGCGTACGCTTCTTTAAACCTGCTATTCCCAACCCCCGCCGAGTAGGGAAGTCCTCAAACCCACGCAACATCGCCGACGGTCCTAGTGGGCCACGCAGGGCAATCGACCCCACGACCCAACTACCGACTAGCACCAGAACTAGTCTGGCGCCCACCCGGACTCATTACATTTGCAACAGCCACTCCCGCTAGGAACCGCACCGGGACTCGAGCCCGAGACCCCGGACGACGGCAAAGTCAAGGCCATAGTTCCAGCGATACTAAGAGTATAGATATTGTGCATACGCGAGTTATCAACAGCCAGCTTTGCTCACAGTACGGCCGGAGACAACGGCAAAAATGCGAACAAGGTTACGTGGAGCGGTGGTGCTGTATAAACAATTGCCGTCAGCCGCGGTCTCGTGTCCGAGATCGGGCGCAGGTCCTAGCAGGTTGGCTGGCTTTCTTAGAGTTTTCTGTTCCGGGAGGGCGCCAGGCTAGCTCGGTGTCTAACCGTGTGATGGTCGTGGGTTCGTTGCCCCAGCGTGGTCCGCTAGAACCGTCGGCGGTGGTGAAATTTTCTTCCTGACTGGGTTGGGTTGTTTAGGTTAATTTACATACACTGTTCTGGTTGTTCTACGGGTCGCACGGGGGGTGCGGGTGGACTTTTTATTGTTCACGATTGACACTGGTTCATTACATTGGGCGCGAGGTTTACTCGGCGGTACATGACTGCCAATGGGGCGTCGGAACACGTAGAAGTTTTGATTACACTATGATTACAATTACACTTGATAAAACGGCACTCTGTGGTGCTTTTAAGTACACGACTACACTGCACACGTTATCTGAGAGCAGGGGCGTAGCCAGGGGGGGGTTTTAGGGGTTCTAACCCCCCCCTTAGCTCCAAATCTTTAATTAATTTCTTATTCATCACTCAAACAAATTTCATATTAAAATTAATAAAATTTTTACCATTACAATATTTAAATTTAAGTACCGAAAACTGCTAAAATAGCACTATTATACACCTTAAAATCCAAATTTTCCCGGGGGAGGACCCCCGGACCCCCCGCTTTAATACGGGGGGGGGGGGGCTATGCTTCTTAACACCCCCCATACGCAAATCCTGGCTACGCCACTGTCTGAGAGGGACACCTGCGTGCCTCTACGTGTGTTTACTTATTAAATCCTCACGCCAGTCGCAGTCGAGGGAGAGCGTTCAATTAGCATCGGCTAATTTCGTAATCTGTAACTGGCGACGCGCGGGCCCACCTGTGCGGACCGCGGCTCGCTACTAAATTAAAACACGTTTAATCTTGAATGTAGCCTGTGCCTGTGTACTAGGCGATTAAATAAAGTTCTGGGGTGGCGGGAGACGGCCCGTACCGTATACTGCATGGCCCCACGTAATGCTTTGTGTGGGGCATGTTAAATTGATGCTGCTGGGTTAGGCCCTACACCGGAAAAGGACCGGGCGCACACGGGGAGTATTAAAAAAAGGTTTTGGTTGTGACTATAATTACCAGATAGACGTTCGGTGAAACAAAGAGATGCTGGCTCCCCGTGGGACGTGCGTCCGTCCCGGTCCGCGAGTCGCGCTGTACTGGCGTGCAGCCCTGGCGCGAGGGGAGGGGTGAGCTTCCTGTCGCGCCAGAGTTTCTAAAGTTCCGTTATTCGTAAAAATCTATATAATTAACTACATTTAAGTGGCTCTAAATTCACATAATAAAACATAATGATTAATTTAATATCTATATATGTTATAGAAATGACATTTAATAAGTTTGTCTAAAATAAGTTTGTATATTAGAGTCAAGCTGGAGACTGTCCGTTTCTTGAAAACTACTCCAGTGGCGAACGATAATGCTAATTTGGGGTGGTTTGAATTACATCACACGTTTCACTACTGAAATTAGGCTGAAGGCCGCAAGGGTTGCACTCACAGCTGTTTTAGTAGAAAACTACACGTGAGTGACCCGGGCACTCCTACGTCGCACTTTATTAATTAGGGGCTTTTGTTTGTTTTTGATTACGTTATTATTGTGTGGGGAATTTTGTAGTCACGGGGAGTGCATTGCATGCGTAATTAAAAGTGGTTCGCTATTCTCTACCTTGGGCTGCGGTCCGCTCACTTGTCTCGGGTGGGCCATGGCTAGGGGTGCTTTCCGTTAGCGGAGCCGAGTATTGGCGGGTGCAGGTCGGGCTTTGGGGTGGCCCTCGGCCGTACGATGTCACAATGAACTAGAAATTCGAGCCATAGGTAACAAATGGAGCACATACATTCTCAAGGATGCATGAGAGGTCGTTTTTCAATTTTACCATGACCAGCCTTTGGCAAGATACCCAGGTGCCAAACAAACCTGTAAACAGATGTACGAGCTATTTCATTGACCTAGGATAGTACGAGATACTCGTGATTATGTGAGAAATTGCGAAAATTGCCATAGGTTTAATGCCAGACCAGGGGATGGCAATGAACAACAACAAGTGTGAGAAGCCACCGAATCGTTCGAAACAATGTGCTTGACCTAATAAGCCCATACCCGTGGTCCAAATCGGGAAATAGATTTTTATTGGTGATGACAGACTAGTTCTCTTGGTGGGTAGAGGCATATCCAATTCCCAGTGCACAAGTACACCACATTGCAAACAACTTGGAAAGTGAGATTTTTCCCAGGTGAAGCTACACGGAAAAACTTTTGTCTGATAATGCAACACAGTTAACAGGTCACAAATGGTGTAAATGGTGAAGTGGTGAGTCCACGACTACACCACCCTTATTTACCATTCATGTGCAAACCCCACTGAGAGAAGAAATCAGGACCTAAAGTTACTGTTGTGTTTAAGAGTCGGCAAGGACCACTTCACTTAGGTGGAACATATCGCCGCTATACTCCTGTGTCTGAGACGATGGGAAAATGAGGCCATGGGCAAATAACTTGCTACCATCTTGCAAGGATGCCATTTTCGATTACCCAGAGGGCATGCATTGCCAACAACCATTGCAGGTTGCGAGTCCAACAGCTGCGAGCACCAGCACATCAACATATGCGAATGCTCGCCGATGTCAAGTATAACAGGCATGATACATCATAAAATGGCTATCGCAGGTACAGAAACCACCACAGCCCATAGAACCTGGTCACCTGGTGTATATTAAGACACACCTGCAGCCTGCAACTCAGCATAATTTCTGTGATGGTCTAGCACCGAAGTGGAGTGGCCCATACACGAACCACAGTCGAGTGTTGTTTTTTCGCGCACGGGTTCGCGGCACATCATCAAGTTGCATCGTGATCAGGTGCAACTCACATCATGAGAGACTCATACCCAACCACATGCAAGCAGCGCAGAGTTAGCTGTGGTAACAGGTCTGACTCTGCCAGAGTCGGGAGTACATGAGACAGGTTATATGGCAGCAGGAACAAGGACACCTATGCACCGACTCAAACCAAGCAGTTCGTCAGACGGAACAGCGAGACTTCTTGGCAGTCGGCTGCAGTGAGGCCCCTTCTGAGAGACAAAATCACCTACCAGCACGATTCTTCGACAGTGGCAGCGGTGTTCGGCGGACAAGCACATGTCCGAACAACACCAAGGACCCATAACACCGCCAATCACAGCAATTAAATAAGGGAGCGTGCAAGCAACATCAAGCAAGGAGAGGGTGCAAGCAACCACATGTGCACGTGGGTTGCTAGTCCAAAGGCATTGGGAGCAAATTACTCACACACATGGCAATGGGCCGCTGTCTCCAAAGACCTAGGGCTCCTTTGTCGGCGATGTCAGCTCAGAATAGAAGCTTGGCTTCGAGAGGTCGAAGCAAGGGATCGAGAGAAACTGGAAGAGGATCGAATGAAGGCAGATAACACTCAGTGAGCAACGGGAATTAGTCTTAACTTTTTAAAACTTAAAAAAGTGTCAGTGAACAATAAATAATATTTATATTAAACCGTAGTTGTGTTGTTAAGAGGTGTGTTGAAAGTTAACTGTTGGCCCCTAGTTGTGGCGCCACTGAAATCTATCTACTGTGTGGCCAACTGTAAATAATTATTGTTGCGTTCTCATGGGGTTCTTGGCGCCTACCCTCGTTGCAGCAAATACCAGGACCGCTACTGCTGGATGGTCTGCCCAGACTGATAGTCCAGCTAGCACGTCACTGCCCTGGGTTACTGTATGAAGAGTAATTATAACAAGGAAATTTAGTGGTGTTACGTGAATAGTGGAAATTTGCATATAAATGAAATAATAATAATTGAAAAACATATGATTTTAATGGCTCTTAAATATTGGTGTGAAGTTACGTTTAAAATGAGATTAATTGAGAAACAACCAAGGTGTCAAATCTAGGTGTCGGAAATTAGATGCAAATGACGTCACTAGAACACGGTGAATATCCTGCCGGGTCTAGCTATTCGTTGTCGGAGGCTTGAGGCTCTCTTCGCAGGACCTCCAGGTGGTCTGCTGCTACACTGGAACTCTGGATGTTGTAATGCTGTAATTAGCGAACTACAGAGGTGCTGAGGTCGCCGGGTATCAGCTGAAGACTCGACATCCCTCTCGTCCTGGAAAGTCTGGTCTAATTCTGGATTGGTCTCACCAATCTTCGTGGTCGAATCTCAGCTGGCGCTGCCCTCAGATGTCTGGAACCACTACGAGACGAAAACGGGACCGACGCGGAAGTTGGCACTCGAAGTCGCCGATACTCCCTATCTAGGATTTATTTAATCCAGATACAATTCTCTCAACTCGTAGAGAGGAGAATGCTAAGCAGGACACGATCGCGGATGACGCGAAATATTCTATTTCTCGGGCGGCAACCAAGGCTTTGGTTCGCCCCAGCCCGAGAAACGTCTTCTCTCCGCAAGATGGCGATGGCGTCTTCCTTCTTCCTCCTAATAGCTATTTACTGGCCGTCCCTAGCAACCAAGGAGCTATCGATTTCAGCAAACAGAATAAGCTGCATAGTGAAATAAAAACGTGGATGTTGGAGTGTAAAAGAATCGAACTAAGACCAAATGAATAAAGTTTCCAAGGAAAAATTCTTAGAAGACCCTGAAGTTGAACGTGTGTCGTCTATGGTAATAAGATGTGTCATATTTGTTATGCCTTGGTTGTCCTCTTTACAATCAAAACAATTAAATACATAATATTCGCTCATGGAATATACAATTAATATTACAATCATAATAAAAAAATAATAATATATAACTGTAAACAGTTGTACTGGTTACAGTGTGGAGCCTAAATACCACTCCTCATTAGTCATGAAGACAGGACAGAAGCGGCAAGGTTCACGATTAGCGAAGTGTGTGGGATGGGTCCGGCCTAACGAAAATGGTATACTGAGATGATACCTGTACAGACTGCTTTGTGAACACAGGAATGGGCACAGATGTTTTAAACATTTGACAACATAAGCCCATTTTTGTGTTAAGCAAGATATGATAGTTGTGTGTCTTGTACAATTGCGACGAGGCAAAGAAATGTATTCCTCCATTTAACCAACATAGGTTCTGCTTAGATTTCACTTACCTGATAGCAAGCATCCCTTGAAGTTGAATTGTAATAATATTAACATCACTATTGCAACCAAGACCCCAAATAGTAAAATATTTGGATATACCTTCTACCGCAAATTCAAAATATTGACTAAAATAAACCCTTATGACCTAATTTAAGTCCACGTCTTTCGATTTTTCTCTCTACTATATTTTATATTCAATTGGCATGATTCATGAACGTAGCAACTTGAATTACAATTACTGAATTCATTTAATTAAATATTAGCTTGTGATACCTTCAATATGCGAGATAAATATTTTGTAATTAATAGAACGTTTTCTATGTCTCACTAAAATAATATTAATATTTTTATATAAGTAATATTTATTTAGTTTTAAAACTGTTGTTTGTTACTGCCACATAGAAATTAGTACCGATGGCAATAATATACTTCGGTGAAGAAAGTTCGGATGAACATGTGTTCCGTTCCACTTCCACGTTTAACTTTTCTACTCCCGGTCAACTCCCACAGTCCACCAGTTCTTTAGAGAGTAGAGACTGCACAAGCAAGCTGGCCTGAAGTTATTTGCCTTCTTTTGACAGAAGTGTGATTTCGGTGAATACGGAAAATTTATGAAAACATGAAGAACTTATTTATTTTCGCGTTACTTATCATCCCAGCAGTAATATTTACTGTGGATTCAAACAGTAAGTTATGAACCAAATGAGTGATTGCTGAACTTTATGTTTAAAATGTTATTTGTAATTGTTCTATTATTTAAAATCAGGATAATTTTTATAGAGTTCGTTTTTTTATGGCCTTCTAAGGAAATGTTGTAATGTTTAAACTCTCATTGAACATTGATATTTTAACACGTGGGATTAGTATAATATTTTTTTGTGTTCTGTGTTTTAAGGTAACGTATGTTTTTTTTTCTGTCATGTGTTAAAATAAGTATATGTAAAATTTTTGGCTGCTCGTTTAGTTCAGCTTGTTGCTTTGTTTATATCACTTCGTACTTATTGACATATGGTTGCTGGCCCATTTTTTTCCCCCCCAACAAGATGGTTTTCTGTTCTACAGATAACAGGTTGTTCGCATCAGCAGAAGACGATGTAGATGACGATGAGATGGTTGAAGAAGAGGGCGATGGGGAAGAGACATCAGTGACTGACGAAGGTGGAGAAGAGGGTGAAGATACTCAACCAGGGGCCTCGCCACTTGCAGACACGACTGTTCTGTTCACCAGGCCCGTGTCGCCTGGTTCTGGCACCAACCTCGGTAAGAATGAAGACAATTGATGTGTTTTATGATTAGAACCCATGCAAATAATGTATCATAAGTGCTTATAAAAATATACCTGGTTAATGCAGTTAAACCAACTCCAAGATTTTCATGTGAAAAACGAGTATTTTTCATGTCGGTTCTATAGATGGTAGATGGTATGCCCAGTATAAACAATATAGCTGTTTAATACATATGGTACCAAATTTATGACAGTGAAAATAACTTTCTTATGTCTTAGAAAAGCTTATTTAAAAAAGTAATTTTCTTGCAACTCAGCTTTTCCATAAATAAAATAATAAAATTGGGAAAATATATTTTTCGAACACTTTGGATGATCCTCTAGTAAACCTGAAAATAGCATTTCATAATTCTTACTGGTTTTTTTAGAACTTACCATTTGTAATTCACATTTGATAGCCTATGCAGTAAAACAGCTGTCGCTATGTTGTTTTTTGAGTTGCCGATTCTGTAGTTTTCCATACATATGGAAGTTTATATTTTTTATTTGGATATTGTAACGCAATGTAACGTAAATAACTTTAAAAAAATGACTGAGTCCTTACTGTGCATCCAACCCCAAGCGTAAATCCTTGACAGGGATTTTTTAGCAGTACAGATTGGTGTAGTGCCGACTTATGTGCAATAGCACGTCACCTGTCATATAAAAGTAATTACTAGGTTTGATACACGTAATGACAATTTTGATGCACAGTAGGGACTCTTGTAACTTTTTTTAAGTTATTATTTATGGTATATTGTGTTACAACAGCCAGATCAAAAATTAACACTTTCTTATGTATGAAACAACCACAGGATCGGCAGCGTAGTTAAAAAACAACATGGCGGTGGCCTCTTCACTTCATAGGCTATCAAACGTCTGCTACAAACGGTAATTTCGTAGAAGCCAGCTGTTTTCTAGCGTGTTTCACTTAACATTTTATGGTTACATTTCCGTAATGGTTTTTCGAAGAAGACCAGCACTCATTTGTTATTTTATTAAACATCTTATTGCAATGTGTTTTAAAACTGTAATATTGTATATTAATTTGTCATTGAGGTTTCTCATTAAAATTTTATTGACGTTCATTAATCCTGCAAAATTGCTAATCTTACATGGTTGTGCATGGTAAATTAAAGACAGTTTTGTGTACAAGGTAATGTTCTACAGGACTTTTCACTAAACGTAACCTAACCATCCTTTTAAATTGTTTTACTGTAAATTTAAATGATGTGACAAGTCACATTCATGTCCCGGCTAAGATGACTTTTCCTTGCGCATACAAAAAAAAACTATCAAATTCTCTCATCGATGATGGCAGGTTGTCTGGTGTAAAGTTCGTTAATAGCTACTAAATTTTTCCAAACTTTTGACAGTTGAAATTAAATTTAAAAAGTTTAAACTGGAGTTGGAAATTTATTCTTCGTATGAAATAAATTTACTTGTTGCGGAGCCGCAGAAACAGCGCAACCTCTTGGCTCAGCGTGCTATCACCAAGTGACGAGAAAAAGTACAAAAGAAACACATAAAGTACAAAGTGGGGACTTAACCAGAAAAGCTGCCTTCCTATTGTCTGTTGTGTGATTCCCTTGCCGAAGGACTCTCCCACAGTCCTGCATCTTGTATCCTGGATCGTGTATCATTTCAGCATTATGAAAAGAACATTTCAAATGAAAAAAAACATCGAAAATTACACGTACATAAATAGTAACTTAGCCAGTAAAATGAAAACCAGTAAAAGTGTAGTTAAAAGGCGTTTATAAATTAAAATAATTAAATATTGAAATTTATTACAAGACTATTCCAAACTATAAAATAATATATACAAAACTAGGTCCTGTGACCTGAACATAACCACCTGATCCCTCTGAATGACAAAATATAATATTTATTCCTTTAGCAAATACTAGTAAATTAGGGGGTGGGGTTCCTGCAACGTTTCAGTGTTGCCTACCCGACCAACCATTCATTTTACTGGCAAATAACATTTTTCTCATGTAATTAACTACTGAGAATTTAAATATGATCCAATTACAGTATCATCACATTAATCAACAGTACTAAAAAATAACTAATTTCAGATTATTTTTTTCCCCATGCAGAAGCTTTAACTTGTTAATTACTACTGGTTTTTATAACTATTCACTATAGCTTTTTTTTTAAGTCACATATATATGTATATACTCTTACTCGCAAGTTGTAAAATGTCACACAGATGATCATAGCAGGGGTGAATATACTAATGAACGATCAGTTCCCCTACATTTTGGAGGAACAATATGTATATTTATTTTGAATCTGAATCTGTTGTTGAAATAAGTTATTTCAACGATGTTACAAATTTTCAAGCAGACACGCCAAATTCTGGATACAACATACTTCACTCAGTTTTCTCAAATGCCACTATCCTTTGTCTGTTGTCCGCTTCTTACATTGAAGCGAAGAGAACTGCCGTCTTGCGTGTTTTCCGCTTTTACCCGGAGCGAGCGTGGCCAGGCCTCACTTCCCTTGCGTGAACGAGCGTGCGTCAATTACCAATTAATCTGGTGGGAATGGTTTGTCGTTGAAACGGTGTCTTCGACAACTAATTTCAGCAAAATTCTTTTAAGATTCTCAATACGTGATGTAAATCCATCCCTTGTCAGGTCTAGGCCACGAGAATTCTAGCAGCAGTGGAACCGATAGCTTGCCTTTCTTCCCCCAGCCATGCAAGCAAGGGAGGGGAAGTTGGGGTGAGAACATGGAGGAAGTGAACAGCCAGACATTGCAGCTGTAGACAAACTTCAGACGTGCCGCATGCAAATCAAAAGACAGGGATTCCAGGCACGTTCAAAGTGACGCTGGCGGCGAGTTTTATGGTTGGACGTTTCAAGCCTTGATGAGGAAACATCACACTAACCATTAATAAATAGTAAGTTTTTACAACTCTCACGAATGGCTTACGGGCTGTGAACAAAAAAATCAAAACTACTTGGTTGGATATGCTAATGTTCACCTAAGAGATTTATGTGGATCTGCATTTTTGTACAGTTGTGTTTATTGTAATTTAATGTTATTAAAAATGATGATGGTTTAATGAACATGAAAGAAGTATTTGATAATTTTTCTCATATTCAAAAACCTATATGCAATTTTTTGGTACTTAAAATGTTGGTTCCTCTACTGACAACCACCCTTCACCCTGGGATAGTAGTTATTATGCAAGGTTGTGCGACTTTTTACCACTATTATATTACACTTGGTACATACCTGAAGCAAGATTAGCGATAAAACATGAAAGGCAAGAGCGATATTGTAATGTATTAACAGGAATAACCGTTCAATAAAATTAATGACAAGAAAATGAAGTAGCTAGGAACAAGATTATATGATGAGTTGCAATAAAACCGTAATAACAACGAAAAGCATGTCTGCACACCATAAAGCATTGAAATTATAGTTAATACAGCACAAAGTCCCGAAATACAATTAAAATCAATCAAAACTTAACTTTAATGACAAATACTTAATCTTTTAAATATTAATTTAGATGAAAGTAATTTATTTAGCATGTCTGTACCATAATATAATTTTAAAAATTGGGAAAAGTTAATTTTTTTAGATCCTGCAACTGTTATTAGGTACTCATTTTTACATTATGAACTTCAAACATTTCTCATACACAGAAATACTTAACAGATTTATTTTATTTGTTCCGAAAAGTAATTGACATGCTTATTACAAATCATTATATGTATTGAAAAGTTAAATGTGTATATCATTCAAAATTACACAGTTTTAGAGACTTTGGTATCATGGAACATTTAACTGTCAAATTTTTCAGTAACATGCTATCTCTTTTAATAAACATGGTTAGTAAAAAAATTAATACACAACTACCACAAATCTCCTGTTTTAAAAACGAAATTGGCATGAAAATAAAACTGTAAAATCTTGTCTCTAGAAACCGTCAGTATGGTGTGAGACAGTCTTATGCCACCATGCAATCTAAAGACTCACAAATGTTGTGCGTTTCTTTATATCCCTCTCCCAAAGTCTTTCAAGTACGTGTTCATTGTTTGTTCGTGTGATTTTTATTTTGGATTGTAGCGTTTATTTGCATTAACTGCATGGATTGTACTCATTTGATGTGGTATTTGTAGAACTACTCTCAAGTTTGTGCTGCTTGCAGATCTTCCTGGTGGGCAGCTGGTGGAGTTCATGGTCGGGTTCACGAACAAGGGAGGCCAGGACTTTGTGGTGGAGACGCTGGACGCTTCGTTCCGCTACCCCATGGACTACACCTTCTACATCCAGAACTTCACCGCCGTCGCGTACAACAAAGTTGTCAAGCCCCGGCAGCAGGCGACGTTCCTGTACTCGTTCATCCCGTCCGAGGCGTTCTCCGGGCGGCCGTTCGGCCTCAACGTCAACCTGAACTACAGGGATGCGGTGAGTTGTTCGTGGGCCTGTGGAGCGCGAGGGATCGACCGCTGTTCCGCATGGGCGTCGCAACCGGGGGCGACACGTCCCCCCAATAATACAAGTCTTCAATTTCGTCCCCTCCAACAATATATTTAGTTTCGTAGTTATATCAAAAATATGATTTCTGTGATACAACCCACATGTTGCGCTTGATGCATTTAGTCCAATCGTGGTAATGTGAGCACTTTTTAATTCGATCTTCGTGTAAAATCAAAATCAGGTCCGATACCGAATACAGATATGTTAACTGTGTTTTTACAAATTTTTTCCTCTGAAAATTTTTTTTTTAAAAATAAATTATATATTGCAACCAACTATAATTAGAATAATTAGGAAATAAAAATGCCTAAAAAACACCTTTTTGCACCTTCAAACCCCAAATTTTCCCGGCAGAAGACCCCCGGACCCCCCGCTTTTTTTCCAGGGGATGGATATTCCTCAGCAACTAAATCAATTGAAGACCCCCCAAAAAATATATCCTTGCGACGCCCATGTTTACAGGTCACGATAGTCACGACAAAGTCTCCAGATAAACGGTGATCTGTGCTGGAACTCGCGAAATCTTATTTCCAGCAGCCTTTTCGTTTATTCCATTTGTTTCTTTGATACCTCACATGAGTTTTTAATTACACGTTAGATACAGGGTTTGTTTTACTTGAAGTCTCTGACCTTTTTTTAACTCCCGGGGCTACATTACTTGTTCTACTTGCCGGAAACAGTTTGGTGGAGGTTGTTCGACTCGGGGGCAACACGCTCCCAGGTTGCTCAGGTCGTATCTGCGATGCTCTGCTTCTCGAGGAATAGTTGCGAGGGAAAGTCGTCTGCTGGTTGTTTCTGCGCGATCATCAACTTCTATGTCTGTAATGTTCAGTGTGTTGTGATATTTAAGACAATGAATAACTAGTGTATCACATCACAAATGACAGTGATTATTGTATATTTTTATCTCCTAGTATTTTGAATACCTAGAGAATAATTTTTAGCATGAATTTATTTAATTACTGCATATTATGTGGAGTATATTTGTTTTGATGATCTTAACCTTAAAACACATGAAACATAATTTGATTAAGCTCTCAACATTAGTGGCGTGATACTAGGTATTGCCTAAGCAGTTTGTTTTCTCTTCAGACGAATCCTAATTCTCAAATGTATTTTTTTTTTGTGCCAGGTGAAAAAAAAAAGTCGTTCTCTTCACCTATATGAAATTTACCAATTAATTTTGACCTGGGTTCATTTGCTCCTAACCCCCAACTCTAACAACTCCTAGGGAGCAAAAGAGAGGGCGGGTAAGGCAAACCCATAAATAGTTGCGGACTGTTCTCTGAAAATTTTTTTAGCTTTCTAACAAAAATATGCATGTTTCTATAAATAGTTGACTTAGTTTGTATTATGTTTAATTTTGTATATTATATGCAAACAAAACTCTGTGATGATAAAATAAGTTACAAAAAAATTTCATAGACCCTGAAAGAGTTCTCCTGAAACTGGGTCACCAGAGTTTTGGTAGGGGAAGTATCTAGGATGGAACTCTTAAGGGGCCCGCCTCGTGGCCGATTTTTTCACCGCTCGGGCTCAAGAGTTGTAGTTTTTCCTCCAAGCAGGGTGGCGAGTCGAAGAAACACTGAGCAGGGAGGAGGGCAGCTGGGGAGTGGGGGGGACACAGCTCCGGCCACCTTCCTCTTCGCTTCTTCCTTGACGCGACCTTGAACGCAACGCGGGAGGAGGGGAAAAGACAGACGCAGAGAATGAGAGAATGATAGCAGGCCGTGGTGATAAGGAACGTGTAGCTGGCGACCGCTCGCTTCCCTGTCCACAGCAATGCATATTTGTGTCCTGAATAATCCACACGCTAGGCTATCCCGTACAAGACGCACAGTATAAGCCTATATTACGCCAACAGTTTCCCAAATTATAATGCTCTATCTGCTTATTATAGAAACACAAGTCTTGCAATTTTTAAGATCGATATAACATTACCTAAAAGTACAGACCTATTAAATTACTGGTAACTGAATGATAAAATTTTCTAGCTCTGCTTGAACCAATAAACATGCCCAGTTTAATACATTTTCCTGTCATTAAACTTTAGCGTAGATTTAACTTATATCGGTTTAAAAAAAAACTTGTTCTAAAGGGGAGTATGTGCAAGTAAAAAAGGTAAACATAATTTCTGATGAAAAAGAATTTTTGGAATTGGTTTTTAAATGACTTTGAAGAAAGCATTTTTTTTTTTAATTTAGTTGATAACCTAATCTGGAACATATGTTTCGTACGTTGGCGTTTCAACTTCTTACACTTCAGAATTTAATCCTCCAGTTATTGTTTGTGAAGGTTAGGACCGCATATTCTTCATTTAAATTAAGCCCATTACACAGCTGCCAAATTTATGCTATACCTTCAATTATACCCATGGGGATAAAAATGAGCAAAAGTTTATCTAGCAGAAGAGAAGAAATAATTAGTTACTCCATTCACACGATACCTAGAATACTAACAGAAAACCTAACAACGCATTTGCCGACAAATCATGCTTTTTGGGCTAGGATAGACATGTTATTGTCCATTCAACCAATTACTGAAAATATATAAAAAATCTCACGGTGTATTTAAAAATAATGTAACCTGGTGGATGAACTTGGTATTTAATCTTCCTGACTTCACTTGCAAAAAATAAAACAAATTTGTGCGGTATTAAAAAAACCGAGCAATTGTAAAATTAATGAAGTTTGCTCAAATGTAGTTTATTTATTATATATTCATAAGATAACATAAATAAGACAGCTCATTCAACTAATTCACAATATTAAATGTGCTATTTGTATTGTACTAATTCCAAATGGTCCCGATTCACATATTTTATACGTACGTACATACTGATTGGTTACTAACTTATTCTACTACTTAAAAGAAATTGTAATTAACAATTTTCGTTAACAAGTGAGACAAATAAACACGCTCAGTTTAATGTAGTAGTTCGCATAGTAAACTGAAATCTGAAGTGAAGGAAAACCATCGCATTTTCGTTTAGACTAACAGGTGTGGGGTTTCTATGATTTGCTAAGTTTATTCAGTAATAATATATGGAGAATAATTTCCTAATAAATTTAGATAATTAATTATTTGTTAAAACTACTTGTATTAAACAATCAAACCAAATGACTAAGCTATAAATTTAATGTTATTATAACAATAGGATAAACAAATAAAATGTTTTAGTAGGTATTTGCTGTAAGCATATTTTTTGAATCAGTAATATTTTATCGAAAAAAAATTATATTCCATTACCTAAGTTGAAAAATAGCGCGCTTTATAGACGCACAACAAAGTCAATGGGAACTTTTGTAGGAGATTATGTATTATCAGTAGAGCAATGCTGTAACTATTTTAGTTTACCAAATATATTTCAGAATACTCCAATACCATAAAATTTAATTTGGGAAACTAATACGTTTCCTAATGTTTGCATAAGTTAATATATACAGGTTTATGTTCTTACACGCGGGTCAATCATCTTGGCAACATTGGCTCGTGGGTAAAGCAGAAAAAATCGAACACTTTCTAGTACGGTTTTAGCTAATATTTTCGGTATGAAAACCTTTATTCCCAGTTACAAACCCCTTGAAAGGTTGCTGAAATGCTACCCACACGGGAGCAGGCGCGCTAACAGAAAATTTTTATGGAAACTGCTAAGGGAATGGGCATCGTAGTGGTCGCAATCATAAATGTATATATATACATTTGATATGTAAATATGTGTATGCATTTACATATATACATATAAAGTGTGTGTGCATATAAAACTAGATTTCTTATTGTTAATTTTTTTTTTCACATGTATTGTACAACTGTGGAGTTGGTTAAAAACCAGTGATTTTAAACAAGGGACCTTACAGTACAATAAGTTCAAATTAAATTTAAATCTACCAAATTTAGACCAAAGTATCACTCACTTAGATTTACTACACCTCTAATTTACGTCATAAACAGTAGGAAATCAGTCATGGCATATCTCATTTTTATGATTCATGCTTTGCCCAAATTTATGTTTCATAATGTATGTGGCAGTATTGTTTTGTTGTTTACTACATATTTGACACTCTACAGGTCCCATTTCTGTATGGTTCTAACTGCTACAACGACAAATATAATATGTGGTTACGCTAGATAAATTGTAATTATTTCGTATGCTTTAGCCCGAATCAAAAGGAAAGGAACTTGTGTGTCACTGTCATATTAAAACTTACTTAAGCTTTTCCTATTCAGAATTAAAGTAGTTCAATATTGCTGTATGCAAAGTTACTTGCTTACGCAATCCTCCAACATACACTGACTGAATTTCTTCATGGTACTTACAGGCATAGTTTTTTACTGTAACAATATGTAAAGCAATTTCGGTTGCGGACAATCCATTTATACAGAGAGCCAAGATGTTAAACATCAAACATTACAACTCGATCACAAAACATACCACTCAGTCACACACTTCTTGATAGAGGTGCCTCACGACAGAGGTGTAAGATAGCATAGTTCGAGATTCTCAGCCTGTACCTAATTATTAAGAGCACATCAAACTCGGCATATAGACAGATTTACTTGGAAACAATAAAATAATAATTCAGAATCTAAATTACAAAACATTTCACAGTATTAACTTACGTGACATAGCGTTAGCCTAATAAACACTCTCCCCGAGCGACTGGCTCGGCTCGCCGGGCGCAGAGATGCACGGCACAGGGCAAAGCACTCAAGGTCAAAATATCTAACGCGCATTATCTGTTTTGTAAAATGGCTGGCAGAAGATAAAAACAAAAATAATATACAGAATGAAGCACCCAGTGAAATACATTTTTTTAAATATAAACATTAATGTTTATTTTCTTATGAATAAAGTACGATTTTTACGATTTTTAGAAGTTGAATAAATGCTCTTAAGTTAGATGAAGTCATTATATTATTTTCAGCGAGAGCATTTTGAAACATTAGGCAGCGCAAGGAGCCCCGATATATTTGTATGCAACTTCGTCATATTTTTTGAATAGCCTACTATGTCACAATAAGTGAAAAAAATAATGGAAATAAGAATGCAATTCGACGATATTATAAGGGTTATATATTTACTAGCTGCAGTACCCGGCTTTGCCCGGGCTGAACACCGGGTGATATATTGTCCGCGAGTTACAGCAAAATGGATAGCGATATGTCCAGTGTGTTGGACATTAAGAAATGATACATAATTACTGTTTGTGTATCTGTGACCTATGATTTTCTGTTTACCCATGGCGATCGGTTGAAAGGTTTAAAAGTTGATGCGCTACAGCGCCATCTAGCGGCGAGTTACAAAAAAAATGGATAGCATAAAAACCTTCTTCATGATAAAAACACTTCGATGTGCCAAATTTCATGGCGATCGGTCAAACGGTGTAAGAGTTTATCGACGTCATACATGCCAACATCCAATTATATATATTCTTATATTTCGAAATTTTAGGGCTTTCACTTTTGCGGAAAGTGGATGTTCAGGACCTCGAATGGTTTGGAACACTCCATCTCGAAAGAAATGATATTTGAAATTCCTGAAATTTTCGAAATTTTGGGGCTTTGTCCCCAGAGGGGGAGTGGTGATTTTGAGGACCCTGAATGGCTGAGAAACAATAAAAATCGAAAGAGAATGATATTTGAATTTTTTTAAATTTTGGGGTTTTGACCCCTGAGGGGGGTGGGTGTGTTGTTGAGGACCACGAATGGCTCGTAAACACTCCAAATCGAATGAGAATAGGCTTTTGGAAATTTTCCGAAATTTTTTAATTATTGGGTCTTTGACTCCTTGTGGGGGGAGGGTAGTTTGAGGACCCCGAATGGCTTGGAAACACTCCAAATAGTAAAAAAGTATTCTTAAATTTAAGAAATATTTCGAAATTTTGGGGTTTTGCATCCCCCCCCTCCCTCAAAATTGGGTGGGAAGTCGACTTTGGGTAAAAGTTCCACCATGCCCCGGACACTTTAGTTCGTAATGACTTAATTTTAATACAATTTCCTCCAATTTTTCGAAATTTTGTGGCTTTCACTTTTGTGGAAGGGAGAGGGGGGGGGGGGGTGGTTGGAGGTTCAAGACCTCGAATGTTTCGAAGCACTCCAT
This sequence comes from Bacillus rossius redtenbacheri, assembly GCF_032445375.1. Classification (NCBI taxonomy): domain Eukaryota; kingdom Metazoa; phylum Arthropoda; class Insecta; order Phasmatodea; family Bacillidae; genus Bacillus; species Bacillus rossius. Next base: position 5,611,887 of record NC_086345.1, read on the forward strand.
CTCGAAAGAATAGATATTTGAAATTCCTAAAATTATCGAAATTTTGGGGCTTTTTCCTAGAGGGGGGGGCGGGGTGTTCGAGGACCCTGAATGACTCGAAAACACTTAAAATCTAAAAAAAAAAAGATTTTTAAAAAAATTTAAACTTTCGAAATTTTGGGGCTTTAACCACCTGGGGGGGGGGGGGGGGTGATTTTGAAGACCCCGAATGGCTCGGGAACACTCCAAAACGAAAGAGATATAAAGGAATATAAGAATGTAGGCATTTGCTGTACTCCTATCTACCATAATAACAATATTGACAAATAGAAAAACTTATTACCTACCTATTAATAATTTTCTAAATAAATTAATAAATAACTCTATGTTTAAGAATTTACGTACATACATAATATTAAACTTCAAACTATACAAATATAAATATTAGTAGGCCCACCAACCTATGAATAAATTTCGAAGAAATTTATAAGTTTACGAATTTATATACCTACTTAATATTAAACTTCAACCTATCCACACAATAAAAACCTAAGAATATTAGTGTAATTATTTTTTTTTATTTGTCATAATACCTAAAATACGTATGTTTCCAAAATAAAACAAAGTATAAATAATGACCAATTTGACAAAAAAAATTGTACAACTCGAATGACATTGAAAACATACACGTGAAATTTAAAAGAATTATGAGTGCCCTAGGTAGGGAGAAAAAATATAGAAGAAATTAAATTTAATAAATGGGTGCGTGTACTTAGGTACGCGCATGAGAAGTTATACTTCTTTGGCATCATTAAAAAATAGTTTTTAATTGCATGCAAAAATATTGCGTGGAGTCCCTCCGCGCGGAAGAAGTGAAACTTCGTAATGTGGAAATGAAAATAGGAAGGGGTAGAAATAGATTTTTAGTGAAATCATATTGTATCAAATCAAAATAAAAAAAATAAAGGAAATAAATGTGTAACGATTCATAGATTGATCTTCAGAGAGAGAGAGAGAGAGAGAGAGAGAGAGAAAGAGATACATATTGAATGACTATAAAACTTACTTTTTTATGAGAGCAGATTTTCATGAAATAAATCATGAAATCATTCAACGATAAAAGCTGTTTATTTAACTAAGCGGACGGGTTCGCCCGAAGGAGAAAATTGACGCGGCAAGACCTCGTGGACATAGAGAAATGACACACACTCACTATTTATGTGTTTATGAAACATGATTTTTTTCTGCAATTTAAATTGTAATATACAAAAACGGTATTGAAAATTGAAACAAATATGGTGACACTACAAACTGTCAAGATCTTTATTTTTTTCTTACTCTCTACTTAGTTCCTTACAATAGAAAAACGTAACGTAATGGCTTGAAAGCTATTGCACGGCAGGCATAGAGGAATGACACTAACAGTTTGTATATCTATGACACACATTACATAAAATTAAGATATATTTTTTTAACACGTTTTTTTTTTTTTTTTTTTTTTTTTTTTTTTTTTTTTTTTTTTTTTTTATAGACAAAATATAGCCTATGTCCATCCCCAGGATATAATCTATCTCCTTGCCAAATTTCATTACGATCCGTTCAGCCGTTCAGCCGGGAAAAGGTAACAAACAAACAGACAGACAGACAGACAGAGTTACTTTCGCATTTATAATATTAGTATTGATGAGAATATTTTAAGGAAAAAATATTAACTAAATATTTTTGACAAAAATATTTTTTTTTTTGTGAAGACGCGTCGTTGTAGATGGAAAATAAAGGTCCATTTACAGTTCAAAAATTTTCATTACAAAATTTTAAGTTTTCCGTACCATGAAACAACTAGGGTCGGCGTTACATTCTACATCAGCATACAGTGTGTGCGAAAGATTCATCCTTGGATCGTCTTTCATCAGATACACATTCCTAAAATAATTTCATTTCTAATGATGCATTATTTTTAATTGCACGTTTCCTTTGAATAAGCACAGCAAGTTTAAAAGGAATGTTGCCTCAAATTTACATATATACGTATTACAAAAATTTAACGAACGATTGTTTCGTCAATAGGCCCTACACGTGTTATTATTACATTATAGGAAAGTTTCACAACAAATGCTGATAATCCTTCGATTGTTTAATATTAGTTATATAGAATACGTTATACTACATAAAACATGTAAAAACGACAGTGTTCATGAATTTCGTAAATAGAAAAAACCTGATATACGACAACGGGCCGGTTTTATTAAAGCTTTAAAATTGTTATTATCATTAATATCGATATTAAAGAAGGTAACATAAAAAAATCAATTCTAAAATTTGAGATATTTGCTAAATATTTTCATTGCAGGGTTTTAGGTGGTAAATGTTTTTTTGTATAATTCCAAAGCAAAATTTAGGATTGCAGTTAGCGTAGCATCGGTAGGCAACACGTAGTTCATAGTCAGCAGTCCGGAGTCGCCAGTCAAAATTACATAACATGACCAAGGGAGTATTTGATTAAACCACATCATCGCGAAAGATTTTCTGATAGGTGGAAATATTTTGGCAGCTGGCGGTCTGGCAAGTTGTTTGGGGCCGAAGCCCGGCCTAGCCTCACCACCTCCACCTCCTAGGTCTGAACCCGTGAGGGTATTCCAGGAGCACTAACTTTTCTTCTTTTCATCCAGATGTCACCTGGTCTTAATGGCATCAGGATGTTTGGCCTCGGATGTTCTATGTGCCATGTTTTTGAATGGTTAAACACCATTCGTTTGCCTCAACCAGAAACAACTTATCCATTCTGTTTGAGCCGCCGTGCCTGCAGCCAGAATATAGCTTTGTCAATTTTATAAAATACTTTGTCAGTTGCATCCATGCAGATTTTAAACACGACGGCTGATGTTAAAACTCTTCAGTCATTCCGCGTGGGATCTCTTGTATGCCATTGCTCCGGGACGGTCTGGCAGTCCGAAATGAAGTTCGATGATATCCCACTGCTCGACTGGCGACTGCTGGACTGCTGTCTGTGGAACAGTTTATCTCCGACTGCCGCCTGCCGGTTGCAAGTTGTCAAACTGCGGACTGCGCATTGTGAATAAGGTCCTAGATGCCGAAACGTCCGGCGTCGCCTCTTCGTAAGCAAAAGAAACTAAAAATTGAACATTTATATCCAAATGGTTTTATTCTGCGGGCTATAATGTCAGGCATGCAGTCCGACTGCCGGGCTCTGGTGCTTGATGAGAATGTGACGTGGGACGAGTGGAACGGTATGTGCACAGACGATAACTTTTTTCCGCAATGCGTAACACGCCAGCGCACAGAGAGGTTTAAGTGACACGAGATATTAGTATAAACACAGCGTCGTTTTTTTCTTATTTTAGCGGCGGCTACACATTACACGTCTCTTAGTAACCTGTGGAATTCGTCAAGGTTTTACAATTAGCAGCGGCGATAATGCAATATGATACTTTTTTTGAACCGCTCTCACGGAGTTCCGTTTGTCAACTGTGAGTCTGAGCTTAGCGAGATTGACACGTGTACGTCTCCGAACGCATACACTTCCAACTTCCAGAACCGCACGTATGTTGCTAGACTCCGACGTTTATGGTTTGAATCACCGGAAAAAAACATAGAAGTGTGTACTAATCGTGCGGCCATTAATAACATGCAACAAATGCTATTTATGACTTATTATTCTTGTTTTCTGTATAAAAATTTTCAAATGTGTAGAGGTGTTCCCACTACAAACTATCACAGTCAGCCATGGACAGCCGGCAAAATACTATTTGTTTTAATTGTGACTATAATGACAAGCTTCTATGTCCAAATTAAACTTACACTGTCTGAAATACTGCAATATTTATGCATGTTTGCACACACCGAACAGTTTGTAGCTAATTGCTTTGGGCACCAAATTCTGCTTACCAAATAAGAACCCCCCCCCCCCCCCCCCCCTCCAAAAAAAAAGGCTCTTCTTATTCTTACGTTCATTCACAATTGAAGTTAAAAAAAATACTTTTTTAAATGTTACGTGAAATTCTTTATTTCAACTTGGCGTTTTTAAAATGGTTAAATGCATATTTTGGTTAAAAGTGTTGATTGCATATAAATTTATACCATTAAAAATATTAATGGCCACATATAAAATAAAATTAATAAATACGTAACTAACAAAGCCATATAAAATCGATTTGAATATATCACTTGTATAATGAAATATTACTTATGCCCAACGATTTGGCGTTTACTTCCTTTAATGGTTTTGTTCTTCTTCCGAGGTGCATTCTGTCGTAACCTTGCCTTATGACCCCGCCTGCAGTCACGCTGAATTCTAATGTCGTTCGGCCTCAACACAACTAACTGTGGAATACGCGTGTACTCAGCCCGGTCTGGTGTCCACAGGCCCGCCCTAGCCGGGGTGAGTATTCAGTCCGGGCAAGCGAAGCACAACTGAAAGAGGACAGGAAGAAAGGCAGCGCGGAGACCCCCCTTCATCCTGCCTCGTCATCCAAGGTCAAGCGGCCGTGGCGGCGCCACATACCGGGAAGAACATTCGCGCAGCACACGTCGTAGAAATCACGGTTTTTCTCAAAATTTTCCGTTGTGACCTAGTGCAAATTATATACGCAGCGAAAGAGAAAGGATTGGTGCACGATCCAAAAGTGGTTTTACGCAATAGTAATGAAAACTGTGAGCTTGGCGTGCCTCTGAAAATACGCTAATTAGGCTTATTCAGCATGCATTTACTAATAGACTATATGTCTGAGACATCTTAAACAACTTTAGGATCATGCCCGGTACCTTAATCTCTTTTATATCCGAAATCGGTAATCGCATGTCAAATAGTTTCGATAAAAACAACTAATTGTTAAACCTCTGCAGCTCACTTTGCACTGCATGTAGGCGGGCCCCTTAAGAGGCCACTCCAGTGTTTCAGGGGCACTACGCAACCTGCGTTAACCTCATAAGATTCAATGGTATTTTCATTTCCCTTATAACTAATTAACTAATATAGATTTCGAAATGATGCTTGCTTGATATGTAAGACAACGATGCTCTTATCAAAGCCCCTTTCTTCAAAAATGTGCATAAATTATAGTTTTATACTAATCTTTACTAATATGCATAAGTGTATTGTCTAGGTTTGAACCATAATTTATGCATGTTTTTGAAGAAAGGAGCTTTGATAAGAGCATCGTTGTCTTACATATCAAGCAAGCATCATTTCGAAATCTATATTAGTTAATTACTAGTTATAAGCAAAATGAAAATAGCATTGAATATTATGAGGTTAACGCGGGTTGCGTAGTGCCCCTGAAACACTGGAGTGGCCTCTTAAGGATCTGGAGTCATTCCATATCAAATCAACCAATGAAAAATTAATTTAGAAACTTCATGTTTCAGATTTATATAATTTTTTGTATATTGGTAATATCAACTAAATACATTATAAATATATTTTTTCTAAAAAAAATGATTTTAGTAGTTTTTTTGTATAAATTTTTGAAAATTGCAAAAATAGCCAATTTTAGCAATGTTTTGGATCACTCAAATACTTGTAGGTTTCCAACTAATGGTGCTAGAAGGCTGTTTGACAGCTCATTTTAAAGGTCATTGAATGGGCTTCAATTTGATATGACATGACCAACTTTGGAGAAAAATAATAATTTTTGTTTTCAAAATTTTTAATACTGAATTTCTAAAAAAAACACCATTTCGATATTATTATTTTTTTAAAAAAAGTATGTTATTCCTACATAATATTGGTTAGATTTGTGCCAAATTTCAAGGTGGAGAATCAATGGGATCATGAGTAAATAAAAATGAGAAGTTTAGTAGATGCTTAAGGGGGCATGGTAGATAAATAAATGCTTTAAGCGTCAGTTGGACGTTATTGGTTTTTGGAAGACAACATTGAAAAACTGCAAAACAACAATCCTACATAATGTTATTTGCCAACTTTATTAGCAGACGTCCTAAAAAGACAATTATCGAGCGTTGTTTCTTCCGCAGCAATTAAATGTTCGAAATTACCAAGGCAGAAGTTTTGGCTTCAAGTAACCTTCAGTTTTTAATTAATGCATTTAGCCCTTGTTTAGATACCATGCCGCCTTAAGAAATAGTTGCAGCAAGGAAGAGTAGCATAATTTTACATAAAATTTTGACTTAGTAAAGTATTGAAATTTTATTTTTATAGACTAAAATGTTTTTACTAATTATAAAACACAGATAACAAATCTTACCTTACATTCATCCAGTGCTTCTAGCACCATTAGTTGGAAACCTACAAGTATTTGAGTGATTCAAAACATTGCTCAAATTGGCTATTTTTGCAATTTTCAAAAATTTATACAAAAAAAACTACTCAAATTTTTTTTTTTTTTAGAAAAAATATATTTATAATGTATTTAGTTGATATTACCAATATACAAAAAAAAACATGAAAGTCTAAGGCGTAGAGGTTATAAGGCCTCTGGTTGATTTCATATGGAATGACCCTCTGGACAGTGTTTAGTTGAGCAAGGTCTTGAGAACCACGGCGGGACTTGCTGATGGAGGCGGCCTGGTGCCTCCCGCGCAGGCGGGGGCAGTGTTCCAGGAGGCGGTGTACAACGAGACGGTCCAGGTGGTTGAGCTGGAGGAGGGGCTGGACGGCGAGACGTTCTTCCTGTACGTGTTCCTGGCGGCGTGCGTGGTGCTCCTGCTGGTTCTGGGGCAGCAGTTCCTGTACTCGGTCGGCAAGAAGCGCGTGGGCAAGAAGCCCGTCGTCGAGACCGGCACCTCCAACCCCAACGACGTGGACTACGAGTGGGTGCCGCGGGGCATGCTCAACGCCTTCAGTGAGTTGCCGTCGTCCCGGCGGGTCCTCTTTGAGCGTGGGTCTTACTTCCACTCGCGCACACCCTCATGCACACTCGTTATCTCACCTACTCACTCTCACACTCACTTTATCACTCACATTCACTTTCACACGCTCACTTTCACACTCTCACGCTCACTTTCACACACTCACGCTCACTATCACACTCTCACGCTCACTTTCACACTCTCACACTCACTTTCACACTCTCACGCTCACTTTCACACTCTCACGCTCACTTTCACACTCTCACGCTCACTTTCACACTCTCACGCTCACTTTCACACTCACACCTACCTTCACACTCTCACGCTCACTTTCACACTCACACCTACCTTCACACTCACACTCACTTTCACACTCTCACACTCACTTTCATACTCACGAACGTACTCTTAATTCTAATGCACTCTTTTATGCTCTCACTCCCCCACACTCTCTCTTCTATACTCTTTCACACTTAAACTCACCAAAGGAGTCTGTTCAAGTGGTAATTAAGTACTTACCAGTAAATCTCTGCTATTGCCCCCAACAGATGTCATTTGTGGATTTTGTGAAGGAAGGGGTCCAGCGTAGCCATTACATCATTTTTTTATGTGCTCTTCGTATTTGAAGTTTGAAAGAAAATTATCACTATAGTTATAGGGACTAGTATGCTTTAAGAACTCTACAACACTTGCACAGACAAATTTATGTAATTTTGCCTGTAAAAAAAGAAGACTGATTATTTTATATTTTGGTGTTAATTTTATATTTTGGTGTTAATTTTATTATTTTTATTATTTGGTTCGTAAGTCAATGTTTGATGACTGTTAAAAAGAGTAATAAATACCTGTACATATATTGTTATTAAATACATAAATTACACATGTCAAGTTGGTATACAAGAAATGCTTAATGTAACATGTTTGCAAATCTACATTAAATATAAACTGAGTGGGAGCACTATTACTATGTCTATTATGTATGGGACATGTTGGACTATAATTGGGGGGGGGGGGGGGGAACTACATTATTGTAGCCCATTAATAGAGATGGTGATTTATAGCATTTAAAATAATAACATTTAGCATTTTGTAGCATTTTTAAAAACAAGATTTAGCCAATTCTCTCATTTTACATTAACGAAGAAAAGTATATTTTTAAAAAGCATTAAATAGGGATGGGGCGAATCCTGATTTCCTCGAATCCGAATCCTAACTCGAATCCTCGACTGGAATTGCCGAATCTCGAACCCAAACCCGAATCTTTTAACAGATGATGTCCACATATCTAATGTAAGTGAGATGTATTCTGCTTGCACTAAAAGTCCCTTGACTTTATCACATGTAGATTGGTACATTTCTGGTATAAGTGTATATAAAGACAACAATTTTTTCTTGAGAAATTTCAGTTTTAGTACAGATTAGCGGTTAGGATTTTTTCTATAAATAACTAGAGGTCTGCGAGCCTAAGAATTTTACTTCGAGCCGAGCTCGAGCTTTTGTGGTACAGTTACACTTTTGGGAAATTATTTTTATCTTAAACTTAATATCATGTTTGAATAAAGTATTAAAATGAAGTGGGCTTATTAATTTTGGGTAACTATTTACAGAGTGTGTTTACATTTTGCACTGCTAGAAAAAAAATAACATTTTTTTTTCATTGAATCTTACCTGTTTCCATTGGTTCATTAGTAACTGATATCATCCAACTAACATAACCAAGTATATGTTTGTGTAAATGTAACATATCTTTGGAAAAATTTCACCCTTGTCAATTTTTCTGGAGTCCTTACTGAGCTTCAACAAACTTAGCACCAAAAATCATGTTGTTTGAAAAGTACATTCACATTGTTTCAACATTTCCACTTTTCAGCACAATAATTCTGAGAGAGATTGTCACAGAGTATTAAATTCTATTCTTTAATCTATCATTCAGAACAATAATTTGTTCTGCACGTTCAGGAGTTAAATTAGCTCTACGATTGGAGATAGTGTTTCCAGCAGAAGAGAAGCGTCTCTCGCTGGCAACCTGCTTGGCTGGAATGCTTTAGTAAAATTGCTTAACCTCAAAATTAGTGTCATAAATATCTGTAACTGGTCATTAAAGTTTAATCAATTGAAAGTAATAAAAATAACATTTTACTTCATTCAATTTACACTTGCAAAAAAAACATACACACAATAAACCTACATGGAAATTAGTCTTTTTCAATATCCTGAAGTCTGAAATATGTTTACTCATGTCATTAAATGTAGAGCTGTATTGAAGAAGCCGATTTTGCCAATATTTAGTTGAATCGGAATTTATGCCGACTTCCGATACAGTACGCTCGTTAATTTTCGGCCGATATTACTGAAAAACGAAAGAGACTGCCATAACCTAAAAATCCACGAGTACCATTTTCACTTTTCGTAGTATTACTGCATTCTTTCAGATCGCATTATTTCTTAGCAACATGTGCCAACCGTACATATCAATGTTTAACATCCTTTTTTTTTTTAACAATGTTCTTTAATTTAATATGTCATAAATAAATAATACATTACTATCACGGTAAATATACATCTCAGTTGTTATGGTAACTATAGTGCAAATATGGTAGCTATCTTGCTTCTGTAGTAATTATGGTATTCTACAAAGAATCTTTAGTTCTTTATTTGGACTTATCTTAAAATAACTATTGGGTTTGTACTGTAGTTATGGTACATCATCCATATTTCTTCGTATGTTGTTGTTCATTTGTCTTTTCTTCATATTTACGTGTGCCATTATTTGAGACAAGAAGTTTCAGAAAAAATTTTAACGGACATTATATCACACATTTAATGGCGTAAATGACGAGACCTCGGGCAATTTAAACGCTTTATACGGAAAAACCTACCATGCGGGACCTCGTAAGTGAGTTTTACTGTATTTTTTCCCGTAAATAGTAAAAACCGAATCCTTTGACGAATCCTATATCAGACCCGCCGAACCTTCGAATCCCTAGGATTCGGTGGATTCGGCGGATATTGGATTTGGTCGCCCCATCCCTAGCATTAAATAATACACATATTAATTATTAACAACCACAAAAATAAAGATCTAGCACAACTACAAAGATATCCTATGTTGGCAGGTTTCCAAACAACTTTTTAGCACTTATGAATGCAATAAATTGAATACTTAAAATTACAATCAATATTTTTTAGCCGTGTTCATGGCCATAGTTGATGTAGAATGCACAAATAATTTTATTGAAACTTGTATTTCAATTATTTTTTTTCGTTTTTTCAATTTACGCCTTTTGGTTTTCGATCATGCCAGAAACCGTTGCTTGCCGTTTTACTGACTTTTTTTCTTCAACCGATTTCTCAGTGAATCTCTTTTTTTGCAGCCTGATGTCCCTCAGAGTTAATGTGCTTTTCAAGTACATCTTTTTTTTTCCCACTCTAGATGGCGATTACATAAATGATTAAAATATTCGTATCACTTTCGTAGAACTGTTCACTTTTGTATTCATTTATGCGATCGCGAATGGAAATTACGTTTCGTCCCTTTTTTACCACGAGAAATAACAGTATAAAACACATTCACGAGTATGCACGTATTTGTAAACACACCACCTTCCACAGACTACACAAGAACGCGGCTTTCACGTGAAACACAGCCAGAAAATGGGACTTACAATTTTAGCGCGGCGAAGCAGAGATGTCGCAATATGGTGGCCTAAAAACTTGTACTCTGCAAGATGACGGACACTCTTCCAGCTAGTTGTTCTTTGCTTTGTTTACAATCGCGAGGAACGGATGGCCATTTTTCATTCAATATTTACGAACAATAATGTTGTGAAAGACGTGACAATAAGATACTTGTGCTGAATACGCCATAAAATGATGGTTTCTTTTGATACTGAACTGAAACGAAATACAATCGGTAAATAAATTGTGTAGAGTGAAGACGAATCTACGTTTTTTACCTTGATTTTGCATTTATTTCGGAATAGTCTAGATTTCACATTTTATAGCGGAAAAAATATAATTTAGCATATTTTCGCATCTATTTCGCGAAAACGAAAAATCACCATCCCTACCTATTAAGGATTACAATAATGCTTTCAAAATTATTTATTTATTTATTTAAATTTGTTACATGCCCACCGGCAGTCTTGAGACTTTAGAGGTGGGCACGACACAAAACAAGTAAAAACAAAGACTATCACAATAAATAGAGACATTGCAGGATATTCACAAAACATGAAAACAGAAATGACATAAATACCTAAAGGACAAGATAACATGAGACATTACTTAGCGAAATATTAATTACATAATTATATAACCTCAGTGAATACATTTACTTATGTTGTAAAGTTGCTGTAATTTTCTTATTGTCTTTGCTTGTTTTTTTTTTTTTTTTTTTTTTATCTTGGAAGGGAGGGATCTGCACCCCACGAACTCTCCCCCCCCCCCCCCCCCCCAGCTACGTCCCTGCTTTGTATCTGGCTTGTTTCTACAAAGTTTGGTGCCATAAAATAATTTTTAACAGATGTCGTATGTAACACTTGTGTGTGTGTGTGCGTGTATGTACACATACAGCACACACACAAGCACGAGCACTTAGAGATGTGACGCCAGCGCACACTGACAGTGACGCGATGCACATATACACAGAGACTGAGAGACGTACACGCACGCGCACACAGACAGAGAGACAGGCTCACACGCGCACAGAGACAGAGACAGGCGGACACACAGATGTGCACACACACACACAGAGAGAGAGAGAGAGAGAGAGAGAAACTGCTATCTGATTGTCGTGTTGTTTCCCGCAGACAAGTCCCCGCGTGCGCCGAAGCAGAGCCCCAGGCAGCGGAAAACCAAGCGCTCGGCCGGGTCGGACAACTGACCTGCCGTCGGCCGGACGATGCCAGGAGGCGCGGTGGTGCGTGGAGCGGTCACACAAGGAAGATAGACACTTGGTTTCGGATTGGTAGCGGAGCTTGGCTAGATTCTCAAGAGGAGCGGTGCCACAGAACTGCCAGTTTGCATCACAGCAGCACATGCGTTCGCTGTTTGAAAAACTGGGGTGTGGTTACGATGAAGGAATTTTTTTTTTTTAATGTATTCAGTGGATTGGTCATACATTGCGTATGAAATGAGCTTGTGTAATGAATTGAAAATGTATTGGCTTCAATGTCTGGGTGTTGCCTACGGCAGTTTTTAATGATACAAGATTTTTTAAAAGGACAGAAGAATTTTAATGAAATTTTTTTTTATGTTCAAGATATTTAACTTACTAACAACTCAAATTGTACATCTAGCACAAATGTTTCGTCAGCCCATTCCATGTGTACTATGTGCAATAAAATTTTTGTGTCTTAATATATTTATGTCTTAAAAAAATATCTTGTAGCTTTTGTTCAGTGTGCAAGGAAGTCTTTTGAATGATGTATTTTAGTTTATATTTCTGCAGGTGACTAAAATCAAACAAACATTTTTTTGTTTTCTTTCAAACACTTATTTCAGTTTTTTCTTTAAATTTTTTTTTCCCCAGAAACAGTTAAGGTGGGTTTACGATTGAAAATTAAGAATCACGACTTAGTCGTGTACTTACCATATGACTCTATGTAAACTAGTGGAATGTTTTATGATTGTTGTGTGTGAATTTTGACGGGTCGTGTGCGAACCATATGATGACTTAAGACTTAACAGAAATAGTTATATTTTATATTTTTCGTTAAGACTTAAGGGAAGCGACCAATCACAACAAACCGGAACCTTTCAACCGAAAGTTTATGTCTTATTATTGGACCGAGCGAGGCAGTATTTTGGGTTATAATTCGTATATTTGTCATTTGTAATCATCATCCATTTCGAAAAATAGATATCCCATTTGTCAATAACCTATTTCAAACCTGCTTCTCCGTTTCGAACAATGGCCGACCATGTGTTTTGTGCTGTGATTGGTTAGAATTAACGACTTCTATGTCAATCATAAACTGGAAAATGTAGTTTTGTCTTAATCGTGTGCCCATTGTTAACTTATAATTCTTAAGGAAATCAATCGTAAACCCAGCTTTATTATTTACAAATGTTTATTTATTGTCTCTTGTCAGTATCAATTGTGATGTGAAGTATTACATAAACTTAAATTTCCGTAGTATAATGGCGTACTAGATGTGCTCTCTCTCTCGTTTTCATGTACAGTTTTAAAAAAATAATTTTTGCATTATGAAGTTCTTAATTTAGTTTAGGTTAAAAGTTTTTTGGCTTGAAAAGACATGTACTAGTTTTAGATTGTAGTAATATTAAGAGGATAGGAAAGGTTGCATCAAACATGAATGACGACATTATAAAATCAAAAATAGACTGGGCGGCGTGACAGAATTCAATGGGGTTTGTTTTGTCGGCTAGATGTTTTCATTACGGAGACCTAAATGTGCAAAATAGTACAATGTATAGTTATAAAAAAATTGCAAACGGATTTTTGTAAAATAATGGCTTGACAAAAAAGTTTTAAAAAATGAAAAAAATGTTGGCTGTAAGAAAAACTTATATAAAACAAAAACCTCTATAAAAACAAAATCTTATAGCAAAATAAATTTCAATAATTTTCTTTTACAGTTGCATAATAGAATTTTTTAATAAGTTAAAATTATAATATGTATATTTTTTGTTATAAGATTCAGTAGTATAGAGGTTTTTATTATCTGGTTTTAGTAATTTTACAGCCAAATTTCTTTTTTTTTTCTTTTCTTCCCCCAGTTTTAAATAGTGATGTGCGAGTCTCGGCATCATCGAGAACGAGTCGAGACAGAAATTTTCTCGATCTCGTCTCGAGATAATTTTTTTGGCTCGGAATTTTCGAGAATTTTTTAAACAAGAAATAGGTTAGGTAATATAATATATTGAGGCAGCATTTTGCGTTGCGTGTTGAAATAATTAACATATCTTCAACGTAACGTAGATCGAATAAAATAAAATATACTTGTTACGATAGTATACACGATAAATTATTAAAAAGTTAAAAACTAACAACTTCCGTTCACAAGTCACTACATGAAACGGTAAACGTAAACAATGAATTGTGCTGTGGTTATCACATTAAATTACAGAAGAAAATGATTATTTTCCGTTAATAAAACCAACATTAAAGTTAAAAATAAATCATTTTCGGTATCAATATCAAGTATCAACGTAAATCGTTACGGTAAAAAATAAAAATATAAACATGACTGCAGAATTCTTCCGCGATTGCATTTTGTTTTATGGCCTTATGTTATACACACGGCCAGCAGTATATAACAAGCAACATGATGTTTAAATTGCGGTCCGTATCGATAGTGACATATCGATAGTGGTGAATGTTCAGACTTTCATGATCAAGTACCGTCCATGGCTCAAGGAAACTGTATAGACTATGGAGTCAATAACGTATGTTTACAATTACATACGACAGTAGGCAAATAAACTGTTGAGTGTAAAGGTAAAGTTGTAGTTGCAATTGCAGTTGTGGATACTTGATAAAATTATTGAATAATTATGTATGTTTGTCAGATTATTGAGTTTTACTTTTTTGGATCATATTATCCTGTTAACTAAAGTACAGATTTCTCGATCTCGACTCGATTCTCGAGAATTTTTAAATTGCTTTCTCGATCTCGTCTCGAATTCAAAAAAGTCTTTCTCGCACATGCCTAGTTTTAAACCCTTTTGTTCATGAAAAATTGTGTGTGTTTTTTTAATATATAATCTATATACTATATTGACTATTTGTGTATATTGAATGAAGTGTCTGTAATGAAACTATATAGCAGATAAAACAAACCCAATGAAAATGTGTCAAGTCGTTTAGATTATATTATTGTTTTTATACTCTCTGAATTTTTTCATGATGTGACCTTTCCAATCCTCTTAAATAGTTATTTCCTTTAGCTGGTAATATTTTGATTTTAAGAGCAATTTTTATGGTGGTTTGTGATCTGGTAGTGTTGATGATGTTATTCGTGTAATGTTTTTTGGGTTGTGATTTTATTTTCCTATCCTCATTGATCGAACTGAATAAACCTTGTTAAAGTACAACATTAGTTCGGTATTTTGGTTACTGGATTATATATTAAAAAAAACCTCTTTAAATGTAAAAGTATCATTTTTACTCTAACAATACTTGTACTCTTAATATATAAACACTAGGCTTGTTTAAATATTCAAATTTTGAATACAAATATGAATAATAAACTATTTGTAATCAATTTGACCTCGAATACTTCAAAATAATGAATATTTGATAGCTTACTAATACTTGAGTTAACATACCTCATGAATTTGTCACTGCTGAGATTGTCATTTGTGCGATATAAATACCCTTTTTTTTTATGTGTAATTGGACTTCATAATCAGAAACATCAACAATGAACTACATTTTAAACATGCAACAAGTATTGAAAGGGTTTTTTTTTTCTGCTAATGCTCGCTAAAAGTAATTGAAAATATCACTTAAACAATTAAAAACATGGCATATTTGTCATTGAAAACTTAAAAACAAAATATTATTTGAATTCTTTCTGTCACATGCACCAGAAGTGGGAAGAAAAAACTCATCAACCATTAACAACACCACCACCAATCACGGGCACTCCAATGAGATGGCCATTGAAAGATGTAATTGTCATAGTTTCATCTGCGTATAAATCAATAGTCACAATTGATTTAACACAATGTGATACAGTAGCAACTTAGTGCTGTATATATCTAAAACAACAGACATTGCGACTCAAAATTATGTAAATAATGGTTTAAGATTAGAGGTGAAATTAGCAAAAATTGTGTTTAATATATTTCTGAACTAAAATACAATTTACCTGACTGCCATTAACTTCGTAAACTCGTGAATATCTAGTGTTTAAATATGTAAATAATAGCTCATTAAATGAATAATTTTGGAATGCATCATTTTAAAAAAAATATTCACTAATTTTTGTAAAATAGATTGCAGTGGATTTCACAGTAATTTGTGGTTCCCAAAAAATTTCTGAATCTATATGTATAGTAGCAGGTTGTCGAAAATAGACGAATAGAAACTGAAATGAAAGTTTGGTTGGTTAGGTTAATTTAGGTTAGCTGCGCAATCTCCAATGCTCCAAAGCTCCAATTGTTCTAATGCTCGAAGTGCTCCAATATTGTTTGACTCCAAAGCTTCAACTTATCAAATGCTCCAATGTCCCAATATGACATTGCTCCAGTTGCTCTAACTGCCCCAATCCCCCAAAGCTCTATTCACCATAGCGAGAGACAATTTATCTTGTAGAATGAACTTGTCGCAAGTAGTTCCTATTCCTGTCAACAGATTTAGCCACATATTGTGTTTAGCTAATTATTGATTTTTCAGGTGGGATGCAGGATACTCCCACACGATTGATTGCAACAGGAGGAGGGCTTCCCTTCACTAGACATCAAGCAGAAGGAAATTCATCTCGCTTCACAGTGTTTCTCAGCCATCTCAAGTCGGAGTAATTGACTCGGAGTAAATCTATTTTGTCTGTATTACACAAAATAAAATAAAAACTATTTTAAGTTTTCACTTAATAACAGGATTTCAGTAATCAAACAAAATTCTGTTTACAATAGCATTTCACCTCCGAAATAAAATACATGCATGTATTGAAATTTTGCTATTTTAATTTGCATAGTATCGATGAATAGTTCCTCTTGGCTACTGATTGGTTGAGTCTGACCATCTACTGAATGCGCCTGGATGAAGCTGGCCACCTAGATGGCATGCATTCCTGACAACTGAATAGACGTATCTGGTCACCGAGTTGGCATACCTTTCCATCAGCTGGACTTCATATCCTTACCAAACGACTGGCCATGCGTGTTTGGCCCTGCAGGCCGTTTTCATTTCCACCACCATGTGTTCCGCTAACCACAGCTGACCTAACAAGATGTCCTCGTGCAAATCCTCCCTACCAGGGTTGTTACTGTACCACAGGCTTCCCTACAGATCTGTGGAGCCCAGTGTCAAACCTGGTTAGATGTCGGTGGCCAGGTGGTATGATGTTCGGGTTCACAAACACGTGGCTGGCACCAATGTCAACCAGCGCTGCAGCAGTCTGCCATTCACATCCATCGGAGCAGCTGATCGTCAGGTCGGGACAGCTGGCCCAGGGTTGGTGTTGGGCTGACTGCAGCTCCCATCGCTGGATCAATTGGAGCCGATTGGGGGGGGGGGGGGATATTTCCTAACACCGCGGCCTCTGCTTACCGTTTCCCGATGCGATGCCAGCAGTTGGTGTTGTGATGGCCAGTGCTAAGTTCCAGTGGGACACGCTGCTGGTTGTCCAATACATTAGGTGGAAAGGGTAGCCCGCGCGCCCTGTCCAGTTGGTCGCGACCAGGTGGCTCCTTGCTGGGGAAGAGCTGTGAAATCTCCTTGTGATCATAGGTTCTCGTCGCCATACTTTCTGTAAGTTGCTCTTGGTGGCCACAGCTTGTTGCACGAACTCCTCCTTCGAGGCGGGTCGGCAAACGCGCATAAATGGCTGTAGATCATCACGGAGCAGCAGGGTCACCGCTGAGAGAGCGGCTGTCAGTTCGACGCCAGGGGAGATGTGCCAAAACAACCGTAACTTAGGTGCAATAAACTGTTCCACGATTTCGCCATCTCACACTGTGTCTCCTATATATACTGCACCAAAGATTGTTCGGTGTGGAAATGATGCCCGAAAGCATCTGCAAACTCAGGATGCGTCATACGCCAAACATTCCTCACAGACCCCACCAATGCCGGGCCGTGCCCCATAGCTTCTCACTCGTGCATTCCGCCCACTTGTCTGTTGGTACGCATGCCCTGGCTAAAAGCACCTCGCACTGTTTCAAGTAGGTACCGGGGTCTTCATGTAAAAATCAATTTAACTCCAGGAGCATAAATCATCTTGGGACCGCCATTATTCGCGGTGCTAACCCCGTGCCTGGATCAGCTATCAGAGAAATTCCCACATGCATTTGACATCGTACGGCCGAAGGCCACCCCAAAGCCCGACCTGCACCCGCCAGTACTCGGCTCCGCTAACGGAAAGCACCCCTAGCCATGGCCCACCTGAGTCAAGTGAGCGGACCGCAGCCCAAGGTAGAGAATAGCGGACCATTTTAATTACGCATGCAATGCACTCCCCGTGCCTACAAAATTCCCCACACAATAATAACGTAATCAAAAACAAACAAAAGCCCCTAATTAATAAAGTGCAACGTAGGAGTGCCCGGGTCACTCACGTGTAGTTTTCTACTAAAACAGCTGTGAGTGCAACCCTTGCGGCCTTCAGCCTAAATTCAGTAGTGAAACGTGTGACGTAACGCAAACCGCCCCAAATTAGCATTATCATTCGCCACTGGAGTAGTTATCAAGAAACAGACAGTCTCCAGCTTGACTCTAATATTCAAACTTATTTTAGACAAACTTATTAAATGTCAATTCTAAAACATATATAGATATTAAGTTTTATTATGTGAATTTAGAGCCACTTAAAATTAGTTAATTATATAGATTTTTACGAATAACGGAACTTTAGAAACTCTGGCGCGACAGGGAGCTCACCCCTCCCCTCGCGCCAGGGCTGCGCGCCAGTACAGCGCGACTCGCGGACCGGGACGGACGCACGTCCCACGGGGAGCCAGCATCTCTTTGTTTCACCGAACGTCCATCTGGTAATTATAGTCACAACCAAAACCTTTTTTTTAATACTCCCCGTGTGCGCCCGGTCCTTTTCCGGTGTAGGGCCTAACCCAGCCGCGTCAAATGAACACGCCCCACACAAAGCATTACGTGGGGCCGTGCAGTATACAGTACGGGCCGTCTCCCGCCACCCCAGAACTTTATTTAATCGCCCAGTGCACAGGCACAGGCTACATTCAAGCTTAAACGTGTTTTTAATTAGTAGCGAGCCGCGGTCCACACAGGTGGGCCCGCGCGTCGCAAGTTACAGATTATAAGATTAGCCGATGCTAATCTAACGCTCTCCCTCGACTGCGACTGGCGTGAGGACTTAATAAGTAAACACACGTAGAGGCACGCAGGTGTCCCTCTCAGATAACGTGTGCAGTGTAATCGTGTACGTAAAAGCACCACAGAGTGTTGTTTTATCAAGTGTAATTGTAATAATAGTGTAATCAAAACTTCTATGTGTTCCGACGCCTCATTGGCAGTCATGTACCGCCGAGTAAACCTCGCGCCCAATGTAATGAACCAGTGTCAATCGTGAACAATAAAAAGTCCACCCCGCACCCCCCGTGCGCGACATGCGACCCGTAGAACAACCAGAACAGTGTATGTAAATTAACCTAAACAACCCAACCTAATCAGGAAACAAATTCCAT
This sequence comes from Bacillus rossius redtenbacheri, assembly GCF_032445375.1. Taxonomy (NCBI): domain Eukaryota; kingdom Metazoa; phylum Arthropoda; class Insecta; order Phasmatodea; family Bacillidae; genus Bacillus; species Bacillus rossius. The sequence goes on from NC_086345.1 coordinate 5,631,045, forward strand.
CACCGCCGACGGTTCTAGCGGTCCATGCTGGGGCAACGAACCCACGACCATCACACGGTTAGACACCGAGCTAGCCTGGCGCCCTCCCGGAACAGAAATCTCTAAGAAAGCCAGCCACCCCGCTAGGACCTGCGCCCGATCTCGAACACGAGACCGCGGCGGACGGCACATTTATGGCATATTGCATGACACATGCAGCCTGGGCATGGGTCTGTTTTCATGTAGACTAGCTCGGTACATGTGGGTATCAGCATTGACTGCATAGGAGGTAATAGCCCAGTATTTGTGATGAATTAAGGTCCAAAGGATTCGGCTTATTAATAAGATTTACCTGCACTGAGAACTCAGTGAGGTAAGCATTGCAGCTTCTACGCATGAAGATCACGTCCACCTTGTAACGCAAACTCCTGAAGACTGTCACCAGAGTGGAGCGTCGAGAGAGGGGAGGGATAGCTCCTTGGTGCGCCACATCCATAAAGCATTCATTAATGCTTTACGTACAATTTAAAGTCTAAACATTTTACAATTTATTTAGTTATACTACCCACAAGGGAAACAACAGATAGAAGGTATACATATTTGCATATTATATATATGATAATTTTATATTTGAAAATCACCAGTCAAACCAGAGACTGTTCGTCATTTGTGGGCTCCTCTATTACCTGGAGCCAGACTAGTTATATTTTATTAAATACACTAAGTGAACACTATTAAATCTGGCCTGGGGCAGCAAAATATTGACGCCGTCCCCGCTACCTCTGATTATTTAGACGCGATTTTGTTAGGTTCGTGTTCTCAGGGAAGGTTCGGCCTTGTGGCTAGAGGTAGGGGTCAACGCAGTAGGGCCCCCCGAGCTGTTGAGGCCACTCGGGACGCCTGAATAATAACACAAAACTTCTTCAGATAGTTGGTGAATTTAATACAGCACAGCCCAATACATGGTGCTGCCCGTTCTGGCCGTAACGGTTTGCCCGACGCGACTAGTCACACGCGCAGCTCACTTCCTCAGTGGCGGCTCACGATTCTTATGCGCCTGAGGGGCAGACTCGTATACGTGACGCGAAAGTTACAAAAGACACTCTGACATGGCACACGATATTTTGAAGCACAATACACTACACTAATACCTAGCTCTGGATAAACTGGGCTAGCAACACGTAGGCCCGTGTCTCCGGCGACTCTACGTGGTGTCTAGGTGTGTCCCAGGGGCTGAATCGTTATTAAGTTTGGTGGCGCACTGCCGTACGACGGTGATACATAAGCCCTGACATGACGAATTACACTTAGGCGAACAACTATTCCACTAACATATTACACTTGATAAACTGGGCTAGCAGCACGTAGGCCCGTGTCTCCGGCGACTCTACGTGGTGTCTAGGTGTGTCCCAGGGACTGAATCGTTATTAAGTTTGATGGCACGTGTCGCCTGCTGGCTGCCCCGTGCGGGCCAAAACTAAGTAGCCTGTAGGCTAGGTTGGGCGTGAAGCGCCGACGTAAAACCACATACTCTCCCCACAGTACTTACGTATGACGTGGAACACTCATCTCGGAACACTGATTGAATTAAGTTAAGTACCTCATGGTAAATTGAGGCCGACCGCGGGACTGTACAAAAGGTTGAAAAGAAATTACACTATGGAAAACTACATGTCGGTGAATGCAAAGGTTGAAGGTTCCGCGTTGCGCGCAGCCTGCCGGCCTGGTTGAGCTCTCGAAGGACACTGACGGTGTCGTCGCGCGCGACCCCCCTCCCCCGCCAGTCCTCCCGCGGAAACGTGTGAATTTCGCGGGAAACTGAACCGGCCAGGTTCGGGACAAATCGCACAGTGAAACATGATTTAGCAAAGACTTAATTATTAATTACTGAAAAATAATGTTTAATAAAAACCTGTGGAAAACATAATCAAAATAATTTGTTGTAGTGCGGCGGAAGGATATGCCACACCCGGCCGGATCCTTCCGCCGGCGCAGCACTCGTTGCACGGCGTTCGCCTCGTCGCACGCACTGCACTTTGCTGCGCGCACGGGCGCGTTCGGTGCACACGATTTTGCGAGACGTTGATGAGGCATAGCGGTCTATGCGACAGAGGAGCATTGGCGGTCGGCGTCAATATATTAAGGCCTTCGACAATCCAGGTACTCTTAGGGGTCACATGCATCCTTAATGATGCAGTTTCTTTTGTGAATATTGTGACTTTAAATAATTTTTATTGGAATTAAATACACTGGTACCTATACAGGTGCCTATCACATGGCACAGAGTACTTACTTACACAATCACTAACTTTACTTGTGTGGACGAGATGCAAGGGTACATTACGCCAGCGGGGACTGATACTGGCTCTTGCCTCTTGGAGACCGGGCTTAACTATCATAGGAGGTACGACATCAAAAAATACTAACACAAATGAAGAACAAGAAGCTAACGAGTTCTTTGAAATTATAAACGAGTTGTGAATCAACATGATAAGTTATAAATATACTTTTTATATATAATATATCGATTTCATGTATTGACAGTTAAACCTTAGTGTTTTTTTATTAATCTTATGAACTATTTTTAGTATAATCTTTTTATTCAAAGCTTTCTTATTGAAAAATGCAGGTAAATTAATTAAATAAATTTTTAAAATGGCAATATGTAAATACATTTTTAATAAATCCATTATGCTATGCAATAAAATATTCAAACTGTAATTGTATGAATTGATTAAAAATTTTATAATGTTCGAAGTTAGGGTTTTTAGTCTGAATACAGGGAATTTTAAAATAGGTTTGGAGGAAAAGATCTCAGCCCGTTGGCAACACTTATTCAAACAATCAACAGCCGGGCATAATCTTTTGAGGTTAATGTTTTATTATTAACTATAAATTTACCGGCGGAAATTTGGATAAAATACATCGAATAAAATGGAAGAAAATGATACTGATCGTAAGGTATATGAAAAACATAAATAATAGGCACGAAATATGTTGAGATTATATATTTTTTTAACATAACATTGAAAATGTATTTATATTAAAAAAGAAAATATTAATAATTAATTATTGAACATAAGTAATTTTCCTGGGAATAAAAATATTTTTAAAATTTTTTTTGGAAGGCTGTAGGGGGTTTAATGAAAAATAGTTGTATTTTTATTACAGATTGCCGTGGATAACGCTGTTCAGTATTTGAATTTGTGATAATATAATCCAGCATTTACACTAATTTTTGGTATTTTAAATGTATTTAACTAAACCTAATCCAACCAACTGTTCAAACAATTTGCAGTTTTTTAGTATAGGAAACATAACCGTACTTGCTGTTTAAAGGCTTGTACAGTAATTTTTAATGTAGTTAACCAATATGTAAACAACTTAGGTAATATTTGGATATCACAGCTTCTGAGATTGGAAAGAAAAAAATCGGAAAACATGGTTTTCTTACACTACACACACATCTAAATTTTCTCTGAAGGGATGGCTTTGTAATTTCTACTAGTTTGTGAAAAAATTAAATTTTTATATCTAAAATTACAATACCTGTGCTTTTATATTGCCGTCGCTATTCATAGTTTACCCATGAAAAGTAGGAATATATGTTTTCCGTATACATTCCAAGAACGTTCCTACCTACTCGAAAGACCCTACTTTAGAGGGCTCTTTATAGTTTCTTTTCTCATCTTCAAACTTTATCAACACACCCTGGAAAAAACAACTTTAAATATTAAATTAATTTTAGGTGCTACCAATTATTTATTTGTGCCTAAAAATATTGTTCAGCCACAAAATATTATGATTTTTCTGTGTTATTCACATAACAATTTTTTATAACTTTTAATATATTCACTCTGTCATCATAGGAGTGGTCTCATTCAACTCAGAAACAAAACAAAATAAAATATACCTCACTTGACCTGCTTTGTGCAAATTATTTTGCACATCTCCTCACCATCCATTTTCAACCCCTCAGGCAATTTGGGCAGACTCTCCAGATCTAGATTCCTACTGCCAATGCAAATTTACGACTGAAGTTTCATGGATGTAAATTATTATTATTTTTTTTGGTTTATTTTTTTCTGTACTATCATGGAAGAAGACAAGTTTTCTTATGCCTTTTCAAAGCATTAAGGTTCGGTTGCACACTCCATGTTAATTGATTGGTTTTTTTGTCATTTATATTATTTAAGGACTATCGCGTGTAAATGTATCACAATAGTTCTCCTGCATATTCTGCTTAGTTTCTAGTTTCATCACCAGATGTTTACTCACGTGTTATCAGATAGCAGTGAAATAAGAGGCCTGCAAGAATTTTAAAAAAATTTTATTCATTAATAATTTTGCATTCAATTAGACTTTCCAAATCAGATAATTTTTTTAATACTGATATATTTTTTGCTGTGTACAATGTGCTGAAGTTAGATTTAAATTTATTATTTTGGAAGTACGCCATTGCTGGTTTTCGTAGTGAGTCATAGAGAAACCACAAGAATGGACAAGAGAGATGGAATTCACAAACACACAGAAAACAAACCCAAATCTGGCAATGTCAAACGTTAAATGCATAGACAGCGCAGAGAATTCCTTTGAAGAAATTAATCAGAACAATGTCACAGCATCGTTGAACACTGTGGACTGACAACAGTGTGACGGTTGCAACAGAAATAGTAAATACAGATGAACAACAACTATGTACAACACAGGGACACATAGAGGAATCCGAAGATGATAATAAACAGATAATCTGGACAATATAGTGATCCACATGCAAATTCTCTGTGGTGTCTTTACATTTGACATTGGATGATTTTGGCTTGTTTCCTGTAACGTTCTTGGAATGTATACGGAAAACATATATTCCTACTTTTTATGGGTAAACTATGAATGGCGACGGCAATATAAAAGCACAGGTATTGTAATGTTAGATATTAAAATTTAATTTTTTCACAAACTAGTAGACATTTCAAAGCCATCCCTTCAGAGAAAATTTAGAGGCGTGTGTAGTGTAAGAAAACCATGTTTTCCGATTTTTTTCTTTCCAATCTCAGAAGCTATGATATCCGAGTATTACCAAAGTTGTTTACACATTGGTTACCTACATTAAAAATTCATATTTTGGTATTCATATTTCTTTGTCCAATCTCTGGGGTTTCTGTATGACATACAGTGCAAACTAGCAACTGTGCATGTCCAAAATTAATGATTTGAATCAATCTTCCCCCCGTTGCAGAAATCATTCAAAGGATGTATTGCTGAAGACAGTTTCGTTGTTTGCTTGCAGACGTACATGCTGTTCGGGAGGGACGTGTCCCAGATCCCCTGCTTCCGGGACTCGTACCTGTACGGCATATCCGGAGGCCTGGGCGCGGGCCTGCTGTTCTTCCTGTTCACGAGCAGGATCCGGATGGCAACGCACGTCGGGTTTGGATCATTTGTTGGGATCACACTGTCATACTGGTAAGACGCGCTTTGGGGGAAGTGAGCGGGTGTTTATTGTGTGGAAAGACAGACAGCTTTGGGGAAGTGAGTGGGTGTTTATTGTGTGGAAGGACAGACAGCTTTGGGGAAGTGAGTGGGTGTTTATTGTGTGGAAGGACAGACAGCTTTGGGGAAGTGAGTGGGTGTTTATTGTGTGGAAGGACAGACAGCTTTGGGGAAGTGAGTGGGTGTTTATTGTGTGGAAGGACAGACAGCTTTGGGGAAGTGAGTGGGTGTTTATTGTGTGGAAGGACAGACAGCTTTGGGGAAGTGAGTGGGTGTTTATTGTGTGGAAGGACAGACAGCTTTGGGGAAGTGAGTGGGTGTTTATTGTGTGGAAAGACAGACAGCTTTGGGGAAGTGAGTGGGTGTTTATTGTGTGGAAGGACAGACAGCTTTGGGGAAGTGAGTGGGTGTTTATTGTGTGGAAGGACAGACAGCTTTGGGGAAGTGAGTGGGTGTTTATTGTGTGGAAGGACAGACAGCTTTGGGGAAGTGAGTGGGTGTTTATTGTGTGGAAGGACAGACAGATTTGGGGAAGTGAGTTTGTGTTTGTGATGTGGAAGGACAGGCAGGGCTGTCGTGAAGATGGGCGGGTGGAGGGGGGGGGGGGGGGCAAATTCCCATGGCCTGGACTCCAAAGTGAGAGGTAGGGGCCAGCGGAGTTTCAAGATTGTTAATAGAATTCATAGGAAACTTTACAATTTATGCAGTACACATAGATCACAATTACAGCTATTGCCTTAGTAACGATTACCTGTTTTTAGATTATTTATTTTTAAATGTGGATATGAATAGTTGTACATGAAATAATATGGAGGGAGCCCGATAAAATTTCTTGGCCCCAGGCCCTTGGTCATTCTCAAAGATTCTGAGGACAGACCCTTTGTTTCAGTTTTGCATTCATCAAAAACGTGGTCTGCCACATTTCATGCATTGTTAAATGGTCTGGGTAGGCATACAATAGTTTGTGATCATAATTGTATGAACTGATGTTATGTTCACATCTAGTTATACCACTATCAAGAGCATTAATACATCTGACTTTATTTTGTAACTATTTTGTAATTATTTTGTATGGAAAATTATTTTTAAAAAATGATTTACTCAGACAACAAATTCATATTTCGATTACTTTCAAGAATTTTAATTTTTTATTGAGAGTAGTTAAGCTTGCTAAATAAATTGTATATTCTGGTTGCTGTTGTGTGGAGTTACTCTCAGAGCTATGGAAACTTCGCATTGCTGAGTTCTAGACACATACCAGACATCATTTTCTAAAAAGTAAAAAAAAAAAAAAAATCATTTGATTTTTTTCTTGATGTATTGAAGCAAATGTTGGTTGTATGTCTATTATAATAGCTGGAATCACTTTTATAAAACAAGTCTATTGTAGGTAAACAGCAGTGGACTTGAAATGTCTGAATTCATATATACAAGGAGGTGTGAAATATGAAATTCATTCCTGTAATTGTCCAAATTCTATTCTATAAATTAAAATAAAAAAAATTGGAGAAAAATTTCTGTACCGAATTTGTTTATTTACAGTGACAAGTTTGTGTAGGTTTGCAACTGGATGATTGGAATAAAATTTTAATTCAAACTCATAATGGCAATCTAGCTATAGGCCTATAAATACTGTTATGAACACAGACAGGATCGTGACGCGATCTGGCTGGCGGCTCCGCACTGCCACTAACGTCACATGCTGTCCATTGACATAAGGCATGCCTCGCGCGCCTGGCCTGATTACTAGGGTCCTCGCTACGGCCTCCCCCCTCCGAGTCTCGCTATTGCCATGTCTAGCAAGCAGCCTGCACATTCCGGGCTTACAGAGGCCGCTGCGAGGAGTGGCGTGAATAAGCATCGCTGTTGTGGGTGTTTCGGGCATTGGGATGACACGACACGTCACAGCTGCTCTTGTCCTTTCTAGAAGCACACCATTGGTAAATAAGCAATGTCACCGACCTCCGCAACAGTTTGGAGAGTGCTGCAAGTGAAGGGAAAAGTGCGACATTAGCGAAGAGGGTGAGATCCCCCTTGAGAGTGGCGCGACACGGAGTGACGGGATCTAGAGAGTGGGACTGAGTGGCGCGAGACTGTGTGTGGACAGGCGCGAGGTAAGGGGCGAACCACTGTTGAGCCTGGCTCCAGTGAGGAGTGCGAACTGCAGAACTCGATAGACATTGAGTGACTTAAGGATAAAAAATTTTAAGTGCATGTGATTGGTGATCAGACATTTTTTAAGTACAGTTATTTATTAGTATTGTTAATATTAATAATTAATAAAACTGTAATAAAACCTCATTGGGCTATCCCTCACGAAACCCAGTTCTCCCTACATTATACTCGTAACAATACCATTAAGAGTGGGGAAAACAGGATTGAAAAGGATAGCCCAATTAATTAACTACAGGTTTATTTATCTACTAAAAATTACACCCGGTCTCAGTTTGGGGGCCCAGATGGCTACTTCCGGCTCTGTCATTCGGCTCCAATCTTTACGGAGATGTTCCTGCTCCCAGGAGCTCGCATGCTTCAGTAACAGCATCCCCGAATGACTCCATCTTCACAACGGGCGTATGGCAGATAAGTCGAAAAGACACGTAACCCAGCTCTAATTTGTTTTGTAACATTAAATTCCAGCACAAGAACAACCAATATCGGACCGACCGACCAGTCCAACGTACTTACCCACCCACCTATCCATCTACCCATCTACCCATCTACCCACATCTACCTACCTACCTACCTATCTGTCTATCTACATATCTACATATCTACATATCTACCTACCAAAAATTTTTGTGAACCATGAAATCCTTGCAATCTATTTCACGAGAAACGTTAATTCTTTTTTGTACACTAAATTCCCAAATTAGTGACTGAATGAGATAAATTTTACATATTTCAACCCTGGTTATTGACGAGTTTTCGTTGCTAACGGCAGCCAAGTAAATTGTATTTCAGTTCAGCAATATTATAAGTGTAATTTTTGCCAATTTAATTTGGAAACTTAAAACATTATTTACATTATTAATATATTTTTGAGTCATGTCTGTTTTGTCACAGAGATATATATATATAGCAAGTAAGTTGCTACTGTATCACATGATGTTAGATCAATTGTGACTATTGATTTACACACCATTGAAACTACGACTATTCATTCTTTTTATGCCCATCTCCATGGATTGTTTGTGTTTTATGGTGTTGTAGTCCATGGTTGTTGATTTTTGTTTATTTTTCCCCTCTTCTGGAAAGCATACAAATAATTTTTTTTTTCAAGTTTGAAATGACAAATATTCAGTGTTTTAAATTGTTAACGCAATTTTTTTTTATTATTGTTTAGTGAGGCAGTGGTGAAAAATAACTGAACACTCGTTGCATGTTTAAAACATCGCTTAAGAGGGCGATAAAGGGCTTCATTTAGAGCTGTTTTAGTGGTCAATGCGATGGCAAGTTGCAGTCAAACCAGTTAATGCAGATGAATGAGATTTTTACACATCATTGAGGAAAGGTATAATGACTGATCCCAGTTGTCAGAATGCGGTTAATGTTGTTATTGATAAGCAAAATTAATTAGTAAAAATGTTTATATTAGCGCAAATTTGACAACATGCAGAAAATAAAGTAATCGGAATAACAAAAACATAAAAACTGAACGATTAACATGTAATATTCTTTTATAGTATATGATTTAATGAAATAATTATCTTCATATAATTGCGAATTACTTGCACACACGTAAGTCACTGCACATTCATGTTTGAGCCGAAAATTTGCCACTTCACTGTTTGGAGATAGGACACTTTTATTCCATCCCTACAGCAAGACCCGAGCGCTGTAGATAATCCTCGCCATTAGAGTGGTCGGGTTCCGCTGTTATCTGCGACTTGTGGACGAATGTGTGGAAGGGGTGTAGAGGAAGGTCTGGTTTTCGATAACACATGTCTTGTCGGGTTACTCTCCATTTCTCTTGTCATTTCATTCGCGTCCACCTCATTTACATTATTCTTAGAGTATTCTTTGCACATATATATTTTATAGTACCGTTTATTTACAAATATTTAACTGAATTGTGGATATACAATTAAAAATTTGTAGTTGCTTTTAGGTTACTTGGCATACATATTATTTTCAACCAAATAATAATAGTTGTATAAAAATGAAAATGAACTAAATATACCGTGGGATATTACTTTGCAAGGCATTTATTGGGGGATAGGTTTTACAGATTTTGCAGTTCCAACACTATAAGCACAGCACAAAATACAAATAATTACACAAAACTGTAAAGCTGATTTGTAAACAAAATACATAAGTTACAATAGTTTACCTCGTGGTTACATACAAATTGATAATATACAAAATAATATTACAAGTTTTCAAAACTATCATGTTGTTTCATTACGTAGTATATAAAAGTATCTCTTGTTTGTATCCCATTTAACACTAAAATGTAATATAATGTATCATATATATAACACATGTATATTTCATGAATAGTAGTTACTGAAGTAAAAAGGTTTTTCCTTTATTACAAAATAAAATACACAATATAAACTATTCATAACATAATTTCTTCTTGCTTTTAGCATTCTCAGATGTAGTTTCTGCAATTGGCGTACTTTCTTCAGTTTTGTGCTTTCCTTTAACCTTAAATCAAGGTAAAAAAAAACACATGTTTTTATTAATAACACTGTCTGAAGCTATACACTGAAAATGACCCATGAATACCATGAATACTATAAATAATTTGTGTACTTACTTATTTTTCTCTCTCCAATTTGCTAGATTTTTACCTCTATTCTGTTTTCTTCGCACAGACAAATGTAATTTACCACGAGCATTACCTTTTACAAAACGTGCGTTTGTTTTCGCCATTTATAAATGAACCTCCATTCTTATATCCCGAGCTAACACAGCGACAGCAAGGAAAACTAAATCCGACTGCCTCGCAGTGCCACCCCACCCCTTTCGGTCCTTATCGTGGGACTGAGAAGTGTCGCCTATCGCGAGGGACTCAGAGCAATATCGGTCTAACGTACAATATCAGGCGCACATGTTACGCTTCAAGCAGCTGGAATTTCTAGTAGCTATTTATCCCACTCTTAATGTGTATATTTTTGATTATTAAGTCCCATTAAACATCAAAAAAGGGTATTTATATTTCACAAATGACTTAATCTCAGCAGTTAACATTGGTATATGACTAACTCGTGAGGTATTCTATTTCAAGTATTCTTAAGCAAAGGAATATTCTTTATTTTGAAGTGTTAGTATTCGAGGTCGAATCAATACAAATAATTTTTTATTGTTATTGGAAAATTCAAATATTTGCACAGGCCTACTTGAAATACGTACTTATATTAAAACAGGCAAATTCAGCATCTGCAGTGGGAAATACCTCTATTGCAGAACAAATATTTTATGTTACCAATTAAATATATTTATTTTATTTGTGAAGTATTTTATGTTTTAATAATTTTGTTCTTTATACTTCACTATTTTGCTTGGTATAGCTTATGTTATTTTGTTCCCTGTGCTTCACTATTTCACTTGTTGTAGCTTATGTTAACTTCAGGTTTATTCTATAATTCTGACTTCAAACCTTATGTCCATTATTTGAATTACGGTAATATATTGGATGAACCACTTCATGCTTAAAAAAATTTTTAGTGACCAAAGTTGTTTATGGACTCGCTTATGTATAATGTTGTGTTTCAGGGCATACTGTCGATATACACGGTCGGTGTCGGATCAAAACTTGCAGCTCTTGAAGCAGGCAATGGACAGAAAATTAATGTACGAAGGAACAGCGGTGGAAGAGCAGATAGAAGGAATAAAGAAAACCGATCCGTGATGATAAACTCTCTTATGAGTCAGGTAATAACAGTTAGTGCCTGTATTGTTGTATTTATAGTGAAGCTTGGAGGGACACTGGTTGATCATGAAAAACTAGTAGTGTGTCTTTCCCAAAATGTCGTGCGGGAAATTACTTTTTGCAGTTTTCCTGATTTTATTTTGGTAGTGTGTGTGTCCATGTGCCAAAATTGTTGTCAACAAACTATTTTCACAGAAAGAACTGTACTGTAAGCTGATTCAATAAAGGTGTACAATTGAAAATGCACAAATTCTAGCAGTTCCAATTCAAACTATTAGTGGTGGCATAAAAACCATTCATAGACATGATCCTATAAAATCACTTTATTCCATATTTGAAACATACACCAAATAAAGTTAATTCCCTGCTGTCATGAAATGGTACCAGAACGAATCTAATCCATAATTGAAAATTTGAATTCTAGACATCAAATAAGAAATAAAAGAGATTTTTGTTTACGTCTTATTTGACTTTAATGAGTTTCAAGCCACGTGATTAAATTTTATGTGTAAAAATGTTTTGAATTTTTTTTTAATAATTTATGCTAAAAAATGTTTTTTTTTTTGTCTTATTTTGAACTTATAAAGTAAATGTAATCATTGATCAAATTAAATGTTAGGGCTATAAAATTCAGATGGACACTACATACACTTGGGTTGGATATGTGTTTCAGAGATAATAATAGACAATAGGTATAGTCTTATCTGCAAGAATTAACTAATCAATAAAATTATTTTTTGTGCATTAACTGTCTATTTAACATTATTTTCTCAAGGTATTTCGTGATATTACAAATGGTTTTCTACCTGTTGATAGTGGTAAAGGAGTCTTTAAAATCTTCTTAATTTTTTATTTCATAAGAGGGTACAAACCATGATATTCAAGTGTTATAATATGTGTTTTAAAAAGTTTCAGGTTAATTTTGTTTTAATTTACCTACCGGACTGCAACTTTTAGTTTGAAAAATACTCAGATGATAGCACTGTGCTCATAAAGCTTTAAAGAACCAACAACATGTTAAATATCTTCGATGCCATGTTTGTTCCAACATAATTTTCCTGGCTAATACACATTTTTAATGTTGTGATTATCTTTCTTGTTATGACTGTTCAAGTTAACAAAATGTATTCCAGAACATATTGACTACCATAAAGTTTACTTTGGCACACCAATATGCTTAGTACGTCTCCCAATGTTTGCAAAAGTTAATATATATGTGAGTGCATGTTGCCACACGTGAGTCCGCCATCTTTGGCGAACTTTGGCTCATAGCTACAGCAGTTTCCACATGCATGCACGTTGGAGTTCCAACCTGTTAAATTTTCATTGCGTAGCGTGTGCTTTATTTCAGTGCATTTCTGGTTAATACTAAAATTTTACCTTCAATGTGCCTTAAATTTTTTATTTTTTTTTACATTTTTCCCTAAAATGAATTATTTTTGTGTAGGTATTTATCACACTCGAAATTGTGTAAAAATGTTCTATGTTAAATTCTGTGCCCCAGTTTCGTATTATAAGTTTATTTGCAACATGAGAAGACATGGATGTACGCGTTACCGAGGTTGGATGTTCACACATCACTGGAGAGTCTTGAAAAACTCGCTCACACACACACACACACACACACACACAGAGAGAGAGAGAGAGAGAGAGAGAGAGAGATATTAAATGATACCGGACAGTGGAACTGTAAGTAGCTAGCATGTGACATCAGTGTGTAGCGCTGGTGCTTATAAAATGTGACACTCGCGTCTTGCTTGTTCACGCAGCAGATAGGCAAGTGGTAGAAGTGAAGAAGATCCTGGAAGATCCTCGGGAGGCTAGTGCCGTGTCGTAGACTCTGTGGACACGGCCCTGTGTCCCGACACGGAACTCTGTGCCGGCTGCAACGGCTGAACGAAGATGACGTGCACTCATCTCTGCGACTGAAACGCTGCAACGTCAGCTTCACTTGAACCTCGGACTGTTTGGTTTCTTTGAATCAGCTGACTTTTGAAGAAACCAGCTCCTTTGAGTTGTGCGTGTCCAAAGTAAATAAAAGCTGCATAAACTATGAGTGTGATGTAGTCGTGTTGGTTGGAAGAATAATTATCAATTATTATCACTGCAGTGTGTCACATTGCTTGCAGTGTGCATTTTAATGGGTGTTTGCTCTCTCTTTCCAATTAGCACTGTACATACTTGTTTCAGTGTGTTATGTTGCCGGATGTACTCAAAGAGCACAAAGGTTTTGGATACAACTTTAAAGTGTAGTTGTATTTTTTTAAATATACCCTTAAAAAAAAATTAATTTTGCTATGGAAAATTTGGAAAAAATAATTTGTAAACATTTTCTTGTATTTCATAGAGTATGAATGATGATATTGAATTCTTACTTTTAAGGAAATTTAACTGAAAGATGCTATTTTGGTGTCAACTGCTGTATCATCAAATATTTTTTTATCATTTAATATTAAAAATTTTGGCTCTGTTTAACCATGACACCTAATTTTTGGGATGCCTTGATATTAATAGTGAACAACTGCAACAGTAAAAAATTTAATTAATTTAGACTTATTTAGAAAATTTAAACAATTGGGTACTATGTATAAAAATGTATTTAGTGTCTAGCATACAAAATCAAATAAAGTATATAAAAAAAAACATGTAAGTTTAAAAACCTAGATACCAAACAATTAATTTTAAAAATTAACTCTTTGATACTATACAGATTTGGTTTAATGCCTACAGAGAAACATTGCAGGGAAATGTATAAGGATTTTGTCTTTCTGCGTGATATATGATTTTATTTTCATATTTATTCATACATGTAGTAATAATAAGCTAATTACTAACAGTAAAATTAAAATTTGAAACGATTTGTGCAGTAAAAAGTAATTAACACCGTGCAGTCAATCAAATATATATTTTCCCACTTCTAATGATGATGTGTATGTTTAGACATAATTTTACAAAGAATTTAGCATGTCTGTAAGAAAAATTTTTAATAAATTTTTGACACCCAAAATAATTATTTCAGAGTCTATATTCAAAGACATACTCTCCTTAGTAACATCATTTACTGTAGTTAGTTGAAAACACATTTGAGCACATTCATTGGAAATGTCCGGCATCGAAGGCTGAAGTCCTCATCTTCAGTCTTGCGTTTAGATGTTTTGGAATCTGGAAAGCTGGTGGAAGCAAAAAGCTGTAAAATCTTGATTTTGCTGGTTGATGGAGCAGTCTGGTGCATGCAAACTATTCTTGTCATTTCGTTTTGCATGTTCTATTACTACTTCTGGCAGGCAAGGCAGCTTGGTTGTTTATACTCTCATGTAGTCACAAATCGAACAGTCTATAATTTCCTGACAACGTTCAAAAGATGTTAGCTCGTGCACATAGAGTAAATGGTAATTTACATCAAATTCTTCAATATACCGTATATACCCGAATATAAGACGACCTCGAATATAAGACGACCCCCAAACTACAGCTTCATGTTTTCAGGAAAATAAAATTTTATTGTATTAAACACACGCCAACAAATTAGATATAAAATTGAAAATATGAATGTTACAAAGGATTTCAACCACCACTTTTGAAATACTGTTAACAGTTTATGTACAAACAGAAATAAATACCTAAATGGCTGCTACTGTAACTGTTGTAAACTGTTAAGAGTTTCATTATGCTGATGCATCATATTCATTGTTGTCATCTTCACTGCTGTCGACTTCAGCTTCAATTGCATCTTCTTCCCACATGACACTATCTTCACTGCCATCCAATGCATTAGAAATGCAACATTTCTTGAAGCTTTTGATGATCACTTCCTATGAGATTGTGTCCCATGCAGTCTTAATCCACTGACACAAGACTGCTATACTTGGTTTTCTAATTTTGCCTGTTGGTGTTAGAGCATGGTTGCCTGCCAAGAGCCATTCAGAGTACAGCACTTTTAGAATTTCTTTAAATGGTTTGCTGACACGCACATCTAATACCTGCAGCTTTGAAGTCATGCCTCCAGGAATAATAACAAGGTCGGTGTTCATATCTTTAATACATGATTTCACCTCTGACATTAAATGTCCTTTGAATGCATCTAACACTAACATCTTTCTTCTTTAAAAGTGCCCCAGACCTTCTATCCCAAACTGCCTTTAACCAGTCTTGCATCAACTCACTTGTCATCCAACCTTTTTCTTGACATCTCACTATTACCCAAAAGGCAATTTTTCTTTTGGCATAGTTTTACGGTTAAGAATGACAAAAGGGAACAATTTTCTACCATCAGCTAACACTGTAAGCATCACTGTTATCCTAATTTTCTCATTGCCACTTGTCTTCACATTAACTGTTTTAGTTCCAACAGCATCCACTGTATAATTTGAAGGCATATCAAAATATACAGGCGTTTCATCAGTATTTAAAATGTAAATAACACAACTCGCGGATCCGTTCGTCTAACTTAAAAAAATAATCACAGCAAAGAAGTACTGTATAACCTACATTAATGTTTTTGTACAAGAAAATAATCGATAAGATGGGCGCCATCTTGTGCTATAGATCATTCCAAAAACATCAGTCATAACATGTGCAGCCAGTAACTATTGCACAGCCTGAAAACATTAACCTAAAATAAGTATGTTTAACTAAAAATCAATGTATCTGAATATAAGGCGACCCCTTTGTTTTGAATTATAAATTATGGTAAAAAATGTTGTCTTATATTCGGGTAAATATGGTATGTACGTAATCTTCATTCCATTCCAGTAGCTGTATGTAACTCTGCTTAGGCCAGGCTTTGCCGAAATGTAGTGTATGGTTGCTCTGTATGTACCGTTTTTGCAGCATACAGCAGTACCCCAAGGTAAGGCAGTACCCTATATGAGAGTCATTAATGATGTCACATGGTTGTTTTTTTCTTTAACTAATTCTCAGGTAAGATTAAAGTATACCATTTTTCATGTCCTCAAATGTGTTTTTAAAGTGGAAATATAAAGATAAAACATATCAAGCATCTCATGACCTCACACACAGTCATATTTACGATAATTCCAAGTTGTGACTAATTATGTGTCGTTTGTGAACGAATTGTTCAAAATCTTCGAGCTAACGAAAGCAGATGATTCGTTTGCTATGTAAATAATCGGTTCTTTGAGAGTCGATTACTTTAAATCTAAACAGATTCAGGAGAGCATAAAAGGCAGAGAGAAAGAGAGAGAGAGGTTCGTTGGAACGAGAGAAGATAACCGGCTAGTCTGATCGATCATATATTACTTGTGACGTAGGGAGTAAGAGTAACCAGTAATTGCAGCATGCGCGTGTTCACAAGAGCAATATATAACTGATCCAAGAGAAAAGGTAACATGAAAATGGGTGGAAGTGGGGGATAGCGACTTAACAAGAATTGTGTTACCATTATTATTCAATATTGGCAAGGTTTTATTTACTTAATTTATCTGTGAGAGCTGTGAAATTTTGTTCATGAATATTTTTTATAAGAATACACGGCTAGACATCAGGAATTCAAACTATTCGAACCGATCAGATTGCTATTAGCAGCCGTCTAGACGTAACGAATACTTAAATGGGTGAAGAAGTTTTGTCTCTTGGGATGTGCCGGATCCTGTAGTCGGTGGTCAGAACTAAAATACTTTTTTTTTTCCTAACCTAAATTAAAACTAAGTGTGTTGGGGAGGGTTCCGGGTTACGGAGAGAGACTAAGTGTGTCTCAGGCCGAAGCCCATTCGCTCTAAGCATGCAGGGTTTAAGCCATTCAGGAGAGGTAGCATGCATCATGTGGTAGGAGGGGGATTGGCCAGCCATGGCAGCGATTGGCGCCATGACTAACTCCCCTCACTGACTATTCTAGACTAGACTAAAAACTAGATAAGTTGAGCCCAGGTAAAACCTGCATAGACACAGGGAAAAACCTGGGCTCTGACATGCGGGATGCAAAATTTCATGCATTAATATCAAGCAGGAGGCTTACGGGAAAACAGAAGGATGGATCTGGAAGAAGAGTTGGACAGAGTAGAAAAGAGTCTACCATGCGGGGGGGGGGGGGGGGTTGGCTAAAAGAACGAAATTACGAATCTTTTCAAGGAATTGTTACACACTACTGATTCAAATTAATCGATTCGATCAATCGAATCGTTCTGCCCGTCACGAGTGGTGACTAGTGTGAATGTCACATTAATGTCAAGTTACCTCCAGTGTAATACATATACTCACACTTGGGTATTAGGGAAGCCTACAACTCACGTAGTTTCGGTTCCCTGCAAGAATTTCCGAAGATTTCCGAAGTTTTGCGTTTTGGTATTAACGCCACTTCAGCCCCTAAATCAGAAGTGTCCAATGAAAACAAGCATGTTGTGACTAACCTAACCCTTCGATTTTATTAATTTCAATTTTTGAGAGAAATCCGAAGTTGCACGAACGTGGTAGGGAACCGAAACTACGTGAGTTGTAGGCTTCCGTATACATAAACACGCACCTGGGTGTTAATTCGCCGTGAAATGTGACCCCTAACGAGCCCGGACGCGCTCCGCTGGAGACGGAGTGACGCACCTGCCATCTAGCGGCAGGACAAGGCACTTCCTGCGGGACCAGCTGGCCGCCTCTTTGTCCGGGCGCAGTCAGTCACCCCGCGCGCAGAGCCCGTGGCGCGCGCGGCGGGCGGCGTGTGTACTACAGCCCCGGCGCGGCCTTGAGGCTGGTGCCTGCACTCGCGTCATCGGAGCGTAACGATCAGCAAGGGAGTAGTAGAACCGCACTGCTATTTGCCGCCATGTTTGTTCCGGCGCGGCGGCGGATACGTCAGTTGCACATTACGCACATTACTCTGAAGCCTAATATCACTTTAAAACAGGTTTTTTACCCTTATTTATATAAAACCTGAAACGCATTAAACCAAAAAATTAAATTTGACAAAAATATATAACCTAAAAAATTATAAACGTATTTAAATATATCGAATTTTATCCAACAAATTCCTACTTATCCAATCAAAAAGTTTGAACTATTATTAAATTATATAAAATTATGGCCAACAATTGTTCCAAAAATGCACTGTTGTTTCTACTATTCATTTATAAAAACCTACCTATTAATAATATATTCTGTATAGGTATAATAAGATTTCATAATCTAATATCTAAGCTGTAATAAACATATATTACAATATAAGCAAATAGGAATCATAACTATAGGTGCTCTCACACCGCCATCATCTACGTGTACTGTACTAGCATTAACACCAGTGGCGTAGCCAGGATTTGTGTATGGGGGGTGTTAAGAAGCATGTCCCCCCCCCCCGTATTAAAGCGCGGGGTCCGGGGGTCCTCCCCTGGGAAAATTTGGATTTTAAGGTGTAAAATAGTGCTATTTTAGCAGTTTTCAGTACTTAAATTTAAATATTGTAATGGTAAATTTTTTATTAATTTTAATATGAAATTTGTTTGAGTGATATGAATAAGAAATTAATTAAAGATTTGGTGCTATGGGGGGGGGGGTGGTGGTGGTTGAACCCCTAACCCCCCCCCCCCTGGCTGCGCCCCTGATTAACACCAAAGGCCCACGAATCATGATTTTATATATTACTAGCTAAACCCGTCCACGCTTAGCTGTGGCTCAGTCTGAAATGAAATGAATAGGAAAGAAAATAAAAGTATTCTAGCGAACATAGATTCACCGAGAAAACACATCCTTCAATTTAATACACTACTTTGCGTTGTTGTGGCCATGCTGTGGAATGAAAGGAAAGGAAGAAAACATTTTTTTTTCACATAAATTATTATTATTTTTTTAAAGCTAGTGGATAGACTAAATTTTTGTTTGTCTGTTTACTGCATAAACATGAAGATCACACGGTTTACCGACACTTGAGCATGCGACATAATTGCCCAGAGAGGCATTCGTTTTATAAATTCAATCCGCACACTTACAAAGATTGCCCATGCGTTTTATTGATATTCATAGCGGACACAAGACGTATTGGAAATTGATCCAGTTTGAATTCGAACGATATGTCGGTCAGAATGAGTGGTATTCGTGGAAATAGCACGTCTTCAACTTTATGAGTTCATATCAGAATTGTTGCTTCAATTAGATTGTTCATCATTTTTTAAACTACCAATCGTGTGTCATTGCATTACTTTGGCTGATTGATGTTTCGGAGTAATATAATTGACACGCAAATTTTCTAATCCAGAATGTGTGACGGTAATCCGGTAACATCGAGTGAATTAAGAAATTCCGTTGGAAAATTCGTTACTTCGCTTTGGTTTATCACCGAGGCAATGGATTTGTATGTCACTGTTTCACCTGCGATTCTATTTAGAATGATGTTGTTCATTTCGTTTACGTCGACATTTTTAGCCAATAGAATGGCTCTTCCATTTAACCATGCGTGATTTTGATAATTTGTTTTGATGCTTGGGAAAAACTTGTCTACTAATTCTTCTTTCTAATTCACGAAATAAAAAATAAATAAAAATGGAAAAGTTATTTTTCCTGTTTCTGGACATCAAGTAATTGTCGTGAAAATATGTCAGCTGTTGGATCGGTTTGAAGCTGAACTCTCATATTTTTTGTTGTTAAATGAATTTTTTTGACTGCGCTCAAAAAACTTGAATATTTCAAACAGGCGTTCAATTCATAAACTAGTGTTGAGCGAGGTATGACTAGAAACGTTTGCCTGAAATCACAGGATAGTAACATAAAAGCTCCACCAAAATGAACCTGATTATTTCTCTAGTCTGTCGATGTATCGTCTAATGCTTCCAATGACTTCTTGTGAGCCAACTCGTAAAATGCTGACTATGGCAAGCGAAAACAAAATACGTTAGCAAAGGCTTTTTTTTTTTTTTTTTTTTCGCGCTTGCATTCAAAAGAGAATATGTATATTACCTAATTCCGTGAAGAGCATAATCTCCTTTCTTGCTATACTTTCCAGAGATATTTATGTTCTAAACACATATTAGCAGAATGTGAAAAAAAAACATAAAAATTCTATTAAAAATTAGTTTATTTTTTGAAACTTTTACTATAAAAACACTCGCGTATTGAAATTAAAATATGTCAAAATTCCAAGTCAATCGATTGATTACTTTTCGAGTTTTGCGAGCACAAACATAATATGGAGGCTGAATTTTTATGTATGTATAGATGATAAAATAACCTCACATATATAATTAAATTTGAAAATGAGGTGTTGTCTGTTAAGTCGGCTTACGGACGATAATTTTACGTGATAACGTCATAAGAAAACATTGATGAAAAATTGCATACAAAACCACATTAACTTTTCACTTCACTTTATAAACAGTTGACAAAACAGTTCGCGTGTAGGTTGTGTGCTGCCGCTGTCTCTCTTCTACTCGGACGCATCGGCCGATGGAGTGGAAGAGAGATAGATGCGTCACAAGCCGATCGTGCCCCTCTATCACTTGTTCCGCGCTCTCGCTTGCACGCTCGGCTCAGGCGGAACGTGACAATCAGTGTCATGCTTTTTCGTGCGTGCAGCCGGCGTTCATCGATTTATAAGACGACACGTCAAAAATACTTGAACATAACTTGTTAATACAATTGCCGAGGACTCCCTGCGGCTGCGAGGGTAACCGTAGCGGCACATACCTCCAACTGCACATGCGCGAGGATTGTGTTGCCACACGTGCGTCCGTTGGAGGTATGCACCGCTACGGTTACGGCCTCGCTGCAGCTCACAGCGTGCACCAGCCGTGTTCAAGCGTTATTTCAAATGAAAATATAAAAGTGAGGTTATGTTATACTTCTTTAGGAACATTATGAAAAAAAAGAGTGAATTTTAACGATGCGTGCACAGCATGCAACGAAATATTCATACGATGAAAAATATGCTACATACAAATAAAAAATATATGTATGTGCTTTTAAATCATATATTTTAGTGATTTATATTGAATACTAGTCCACGTAAAGTCGGTTTACGGACGATAGTTTAACGTGACGTCATAACAAATCATTGATGATATTATTGCATACTTTTATGAATAAAATTGAATCATTTTTATTTTAATAATAAAAGAATAAATACTTGATATTATACTAGTAATCAGTTTTTTAAAATGAAAGAATAATTAACCTTTATTGCCGAAATTGTTTTTGTAATAAGCAATGAAAACCACATTAACTTTTCACTTCACTTTATAACCAGTCGACGAAACAGTTCACGTGTAGATGTAAGTTGTGTGCTGCCGCTGTCTTTCTTCTCCTCGGACGCATAGGCCAATCGAGTGGAAGAGAGATAGATGCGGCGCAAGCGTACAATGAGCGTAACGGAACAATGTGCGTAACGGGACACTTTTTCGTGCGTGCAGCAAGGAGTTCGTCGATTTATCAGACGTTGTCACGTCAATAAAATGTAGCCTATATCACTCAAGGATAATGTAACTTCCTATCAGTAAAATAATTGTCAGAATCGGATCAGTAGTTACAGAGATTACCAACTACATTGAACTGGCAGTAGGTAGAGACATGACTCGTCTGGCCAATGACAACATGCAGACTTTTACCGGAATGCAAGACGGTCGTATTGTAGATTCAGATCTGCTGTTCTTCGGGTACGTGTTTCAGTTATCCTCGAGCAGCTGTGTGGAGGTGTCATCCGGGGCCGACGCGACACCCTAAAACCGAGAAAGGCGGTGTTTATTTACAGTGTAGGTTCAACGAGAAGCCTAAGATGTACATTATTTTATTTTATTTTTTTCCTAACCTAACTAAAACTAAGTATATTTTGGAGGGGTCCGGGTTAGGGAGGGACCTAGGTGCGTCTCAGGCCGAAGCCTATACGCCTAGTCATGCTGGGATTAGCCATGCAGGGAGAGGGTCGCATCCATCATGTGCTAGGAGGGGATTGGCCAGCCATGGCAACGATTGGCGCCATTACTAACTCCCCTCACTCTTAAATCTAGGCTATAACTAGAGATAGGTTGGGCCCAGGTAAAACCTGCATAGACACAGGGAAAACCCTGGGCACATTCATGCGGGATGCAAATTGGCATGCATTACGTGTAGGAATTTACAGGAGACAGAGGATGGTCTGGATGAAGTGTTGGACAGAGTAGAAAAGAGTCTACCATGCGGGGGTTGTGCACTTGGACTCGTGGTCCGCTTTTCTAGTTGGCCAGTACTGGATTTAGTGACCAGGGACGCAAGCGCCCCTGGTGGTGAGTGGTTGCACTGACCACTCATTCCGCCGCCAGTCAGCACCTAAAAAACCAAGAAACTAAGACAGAAAACAGATAAATGACTTACAAACTAGGCATTTCGTTACGAAATATGCAAACACCTAACTCAGGCATGGACGTGCAGTGCTTAAGATAAAACTAAAATAATAAATATATATATTTTTTTAGTTTTTTTATTATTATTTTAGAATTATATTTTTGATGACTATTACTTAGTATCTAGGACTTATTACTAATTTATAAATCTCTAATATCTACTACTATACTACTAGTTAAATATAGAGGAACTGTCGGTGTATAAAGTTACAGGTGAATTAAGTCAAGACGTATTCGCATTTTGGTATTTGTTGCAAGCTTGCAATTCAAAATCCCATGTGTTTCAGAAACACAACCGGCACTGGAGGTGAAGCCTGCCAGGCGGGCCATGCCCATCGGACATAGGGAGTCAGCCCTAACAGCACAGGCAGTGGAACTCCCGGGAACCAAACCTACACCTGCGTGCTTCGGACCATTTTGAATAAGCAAATTATTCGTTAATGTCTATAATTTAAGTTTCAACTCGCGGGAGACTGATTGGCCGGTCGCTCAGCCAGCCACAGCACACTACGGAGGTCTGTGAGCCAAGATTGAATTTGGCATTTTATATTTTCCATGCAACTCTGGATCTTGTTCGCCCAGTGATGAAATATATGGATTTATGCTTATGGCACATTTATCATAGAATTTTTTCGCAGTTCGGAAATAATAATGTTTTAAAATTTCGAGTTTGAGTTCTCTGTGCATAGCCCTTACGGGGCAATACACAGACGCATCTGTCGCAATACGAATACTCTTATTCTGAATTCTCTGTAGCTTGATGTTGATGTACATCAAGCTCTGTCCCTGCCCGAACACGCCCGAACAATTCACCTTCGGCCAACCTCGGGATTTGTTTTATTTTTGCGCAGGAAAAATGAATTCAAATATTAAAAGTGGTCGGTTAGGTTAGCTACATTAAAACACTTTAGAACACTATGGACGATTAGTTAGGTTAGTATAGCTA
Source organism: Bacillus rossius redtenbacheri (assembly GCF_032445375.1). Lineage (NCBI taxonomy): Eukaryota > Metazoa > Arthropoda > Insecta > Phasmatodea > Bacillidae > Bacillus > Bacillus rossius. The sequence continues at coordinate 5,654,647 of NC_086345.1, forward strand.
CATTAAAATAAACAGAGAAATATAAATATATATAAATAAACCCGAGGCTGGCCGAAGGTGAATATTCGGGCGTGTTCGGGCAGGGACAGAACTTGATGTACATCTTAAGCTGGGTTTACGATTGATTTCCTTAAGAATTATAACTTAACATCGATCACACGATTAAGTCAAAACTACATTTTCCAGTTTATGATTGACATAGAAGTCGTTAATTCTAACCAATCACAGCACAAAACACATGGTCGGCCATTGTTCGAAACGGAGAAGCAGGTTTGAAATGGGATATCTATTTTTCGAAATGGATGATGATTACAAATTACAAATATAAGAATTCTAACCCAAAATACTGCCTCGCTCGGTCCAATAATAAGACATAAACTTCCGGTTGAAAGGTTCCGGTTTATTGTGATTGGTCACTTCCCTTAAATCTTAACGAAAAATATAAAATATAAACATTTCTGTTAAGTCTTAAGTCATCATATGGTTCGCACACGACCCATCAAAATTCACACACGATAATCATAAAACATTCCACTAGTTTACATAGAGTCATATGGTAAGTACACGACTAAGTCTTAATTCTTAATTCTTAATTTTCAATCGTAAACCCACCTTTAGGCTGGGTTCACAATTGGAAAAATAACAGTAACAGTAACAGTAGGTCGTGTGCATAGGATATGAACGCCATGTTTCCTAACCTAACGATTCACAATAGCAGAACGTTGGTCGTGTGCATGGGAGCGAGGTCGTGCGCATAGGAGTGAAATGAATATATTTTATTTCGGTCGCGTACGCATGGCACAACAGCCAATGAGAGAAGAGCAGGGTGCTTTTTTGGCGGGACTAGAAATATGTTTATATTTATTAACCATATTGTGGTAAGAAAATGTCGAGATAATAAAAGTATTATCGTTATTTTGAAAGTTAATATGTTTATTTACTAACACTGCTAACAGATGTCTCATAATTCGCGAAATTTCATTGGCTGAAATTAACAGTAAGAATTCAATTGTGAACCGATTTCGCAGTTCGCGCAGGTCGTGTGCACGGGTCGTGTGCATGGCTTGCTATGCACTCGCTTATTTTTTTTAATTGTGAAGCCAGCCTTAGGCTTCTCGCTGACAACAGCGGGGTTGGACAAGAGCAGGTCGCCACGTGACGCGGCGGCAGTCACGCGCGTGCGCAGGAAGTGAGTCACCCGCCGGCGGCCTCACGCATCACTCACCGCCCGGGCAACTGGCATCTTGCTGCCGAGTTCAGCCAGCGAGATCCCGCGGGGCATCCGACACGAGTTGATATCCCGTCACGTGTGACCTGCAATTTGGCGAGCACAGTTATTCAACGTATAAATAAATAACGGTCGTATAAAATTTATAGTTAACCATTCTAACAGCAGACACGTTTTTTTTTTGACGTGATAACGTCTAATAAATCGACGAACTCCTTGCTGCACGCACGAAAAAGTGTCCCGTTACGCACATTGTTCCGTTACGCTCATTGTACGCTTGCGCCGCATCTATCTCTCTTCCTCTCGATTGGCCTATGCGTCCGAGGAGAAGAAAGACAGCGGCAGCACACAACTTACATCTACACGTGAACTGTTTCGTCGACTGTTTATAAAGTGAAGTGAAAAGTTAATGTGGTTTTCATTGCCTATTACAACAACTATTTCGGCAATAAAGGTTAATTATTCTTGCATTTTAAAAATCTGTTTACTAGTATAATTTCAAGTATTTATTCTTTTATTATTAAAATAAAAATGATTCAATTTTATTCATAAAAGTATGCAATCATTTCATTAATGTTTTTTATGACGTTGTCACGTTAAACTATCGTCCGTAAACCGACTTTACAGACAACAAATTTCTTTTATTTACAAATTTTTGCTAATAACATAATAAGTAATAGCATTAATTTATTGTCAAAGAAGGAATTACCACCTAAGCATTGTAATATCTCGGAATATTTCTTGCCACAATTTTGATTGATAAATATAAACAGCCAAAATGGCTTCCTACTCTACTCTCATCGGTTGTTGCGCCATGCGTGGGGTGCTTTTTAAGATATTACCGAAATGATAATCCTTCTACTCATATATGTCAATAAAATATTTATAACTATTGACACCATGCACCCCACGCTTATATACACTATTATTAATTTATATTTATTTAAAAAAATTTACACTATTCTTAATTCAAATTTATTAAAATTTATTTTCTTTTTTTTAGTTTGGTTTTCTATATAAAGCGTGTTTTTTTAGTTTTTTAAAACTATTATTAATAGTGATACAGTTTATTTCATGTAAATGTACAAATTTACTAAAAACTGTAATTTTACATTAATATTTCTGTTACATTTTTAAAAAAAAAATTACATGGTAAGTAATGTTACCAACAAAAAGGGCTATAACCAAGGACAGGATTCGATAAAATGATTACTTATTGATTTTTTTTTGTTTGAAATGTTTGATAATTATTTAGGTTGATATTTACGAATCTTCAAAATGGAGGCCAAGATGGCGACAAGGTCTATTAGGTGTCTTAAGATTTGGTATTTGTCACTTGTTTTGTCTATTGAATAAAAATCAAAGCAATTTGACGTTCTCTAGCGTACTCAAGTACGCGACAAAGAATTCAATATGGCGGTCAATATGGCTGCCAGGTCACATTGGCGGCAGTAATATATGTCTTGCTAGCAGAATTGAGGATCAGTTTGCCGGTAAATATTTTTAGGGTAGTATGCGATATTTTTTTTATTAAATTGCTCTGAGCGGAATTGAACTGAGTAAATGGTTTTTAAAAAATCGCGATATTTAAAAACCTCATAAAATTCTAATAAATAATTACTTCTAACATTCATTGGGATCGAACTTAGATCGTTGATGTGATATATACTCCTATTGTATATTTTTGATAGTTTTTTTAAATCATTTTTAAAATTAGTTTCTTGGTTTCTGGGTAAATATGTTTCTAGGTACCAAACTTCAGTCGATTTATCGTATTTGGAGGTCAAATATCAATGTCTTAAACCAAAGGCCTCAAAGTATTTTTTTTTTTCTGAATTCAAGCCTATTCATGAAGATTTAAAGCCACCTAAATTTAGGGTAGTAAAAAGGGTAATTTTTCTCTCAAAGATAATTTTTTCCCTAAAAAAAAAAAAAGAAGTTGTGTAGTTGGGAGGAAATTTGGGTCATTTTGAAGGGAAACAATGTTGGCGTCATAAATCACAGATGGGCGTTGGACTTTGACCCTATTCACATGAACAGTCTGGAACTTGCACCAGGATCCCCTATTTTACACTACTATCACAGGTGCTAGCCTTATCCTCGGATATAAAATCATTCTAATACACTAGGATTGAGTGATTTTTGGATTTAATTGGCCCATCCCTATAAGCTAATTTGATTACAACAAAACAGTCTTATCTGAAGGCTGGCTAACTTGCCGCACATTTGCACACCCCTGGTGGCGAATGCCGGTCCCAGAAGTGCGCTGTTTAAGTAATGTAGCGAGTTCCGCGAATTATATTTCCTGAGGTAATGGGGGCTAGCGAGCAGTGACATGACGTCACGCATCTAGCCGGCGCCTGGATCACGTCGCATAGGCATCCCGCACGACACGCCTGCTCGGCTGGTAGCATAGCTCGCAGGTCCGCCTGCATCGGCGACATGGACAACAGTTGCGCGACATACGCGACTCGAATAACGCGTGCGACAGGAAAACATCGCCTCATTGTAAATGCTGTCTTTGCTGCGAGACAAACACAAACAACAAACTAGAAATAAAATTTTAAAAGTTGATTTTAAATGACCTGTTTAATAAATGAAATGTAATTTTTTTTGAAAAATTGTTGTACGTGAACATATAAAAAGATTTTACAATTTATATGCGAATAATAATTTTATTACCTGTGCGCCAATTTAACCACCATTCTAAATAAATTTTTATTTTCACTTCAGTAGCGTCGGAACGCGACGCGATGAAAGGAGAGAAAAAAACATTTGAACGTGTTTCTCAGAATTCGCCAGTGATGTGTAAAAATCTAAGCTCGGTAAAGAGCAAATTCGTGTGTTCTCGTGTTGCAAAATACACTTATGATACCTAACACGGACACGAAGTTATTTAAAATAATGCCGAGCGTGAATACATATATGAAATTTGATTTTTCAACAAATATTCTTGACGCGAATCACACGTAGTTTCCGCGCCCGCCGCTAGAATTCGCTGCCGGAGCAGCTACGTCGACTGTCGAATCATTCGATAAGCAGATCGAAATGTATGAACTCTATGACGAAACGGCTCCGATAAAAGCGAAATTACTTAAAAAAAAATTACTAAAACTCTGTTTTGGGCATGATTTTAGACAAGGAATAATTTTAAAATATTTTCCATCTTGTTCAAATTCATTAAACAGTTAATACTATAAATTTTCCCTTTGTCTTTGTGAACTTTGGTTCGCTCCATTCGCCACAGATGCCAACGCCGTGGTTACACTTTTTTCCGTTCCATTCTACTTCCGCTTCACGCACGAAATCACTCCCATCAAATGCCGTACACAGGGAGCTAACATGTTACATTAAAGAAGTTTTATAATCGGGGGGTGTCTCGCATCCGCTTATTCTGTCACGCTAACGGCACGGATGTGTCAGTCATGATTGATTGTAAAATTATTTGATTCACGTCGCTTCCATCCGTCTCGCAACTGTGGTCCCGGGCGATCTCTCGGTTTATCGCTGATGGAGGGGCCCGTTATCATTTAATTTTATAGCAAGTTTTCTTATATAAGTGAATTTAAAGGTAAATTGACGAACACGCTAAAATTCCGGTTAAGTAGTGGACTTTTATAAATCCAACGTTTACAC